>NC_066599.1:3632500-3750000 GCF_905475345.1 Vespula vulgaris | reverse complement strand
TAACACCTTTTCTGTTTCTAACTCGTGAAATTCTGATCGTCGCGAAAAAAAGAAGCCATGTTTTTTTTTTCCTTTTACTTTTTTTTCTCTTTCATCAACGAGGAAAAGAGAAAATAAAAAGAGAGAGAAACAAAAAATTACTACAAGTTCTCTCCTCGTTTTTCTAATATCTTTTAGCTCGAAACCGAAATCCTAACGTACGATCGGATTTCTCTATTTCTTTCGATCGTCGGTCGACTCGGCCCCTCTCAACTCCGACTTCTTTCCTTTCGCGATGAACGGAACAACGTAACCACATCTAATCTACGAAGTAGAGCCTCTATACGAGACGTAAAAGAACAAGGGAGATAGAGCTCGAGAACATAGAATTTTTCGCTTGCTATCGTTCTTTTCATCGATGTTTACGATAAGAGCTTTCCAAGCTCTATCGAAGAAGTAAGCTTTTGATACGTATTGGATTATCATTTTCTCTCTCTCTCTCTCTTTTTGTTACATATACACACACATATATACATACACATAGATATATATGTACGTGTGCGTATGTGTGTACATAGGCTCTGAAACACACCTCTCATATTTTTTGTTTAAATTTTCACAGAATATATTCCCCTGTTACAATTAATTATATTTTAATATCACACACGCGATAGCACGATCTTATTCAAGGCCGTTTCAATCTAAACTCGCCTGTTCTTTCACGCTGTCTTCTTTTGTCTCCAAGTTATAATTATAATATTCTTAGTTTTATTTATTCGTATCACATAAACGTGACTATAATACGACGTACGATCCCGTCGATTTTTAAGGAGAAAATTATTAGGGGAATTTGAAGGATCGATTAATACGACGAAAAGTGACGGGCGCAATACTTTTTTTTTTCTCTGTTTTTCTTTTCTTCATTTTTTTTTTTTTTTCTTTTTACTTCTTTATTTTTCATCATCAAGACTCGATGTTTCTCCTTCTTTCTTTTTTTATATTCTATTTTCATTTATTTTTTTCTATTTCTTTTTTTTTGGTGTTTCTTTTTTCTTTTTTTTTTTGTGCGAAGACGAGATCTTAACACCTTCTACGAGATCAATTTTACTAATTACAAATTAAAACGATATTTGTAACGTTCTATTCTTGTTCTGTATTAAAAAAAAAATACACACACACATACATACACGCACGCACAAAAGAACAGAAAAGAAAGAAATAAATCAATTAACCAATAAATAAATGAACTCACTTATTATTCACGATAATCCTACGCAGAAATAATAATGTATAAACTTTTCTTTACAAGTATATGTTTGTATATATTTAAAGAAACAATGTGAGACGATGGAAAAATAGAATAAACAGTTTCGTAATAAAGCAGTTTTCCTAATAAATCATCGTCATCCCTTAATACCTTGATGTGATGCGCCATGAAAATTATACGACATTAACATAATATTATACCCGAGATCTTTATTTCCATTGTTTTCTTTATGGATTCATGTACTCGAAACGCTCTTCGAAAACTCAAGCTTTCTATATTTATAAGGTATAACTCGGTGATAAGACCGGGTGGTATAATTTTCCAATTGTCTACGCAGAAGACCGAGAGGATAGAGAGAAGTTTGATGAAGGAGGGTGAAGAGTAAATATCGTTCACGACGATATTCACACGAGTTGCATGTTAATGTATGGTAATAGAAGATATAACGCGTGTTAGAACATGCGTAGACTCTAAATCATTCAGCTTCAATGAGCTTTGTTCACGAAACGTGTCGTCGTGTAAGGTCGTTCACGAAACGCTTTGTACGTGTAAACAGATGTTTACCAAAATGATATTATTCAGAAAACAAACATGTTTACAATCGAATGATACTTGAAATAACTAACGTGTAGATTAGAAAAAAGAAGTCGAGGATCAAGGAATCTTGTTAAATAAAATTAATGATCGAATTGTATTTATAATAATCGTTATACGTGATATTAGAACGAGCGTAGATTGAAATAAAAGAAAAAAGAGAGAAAAAGAGTGAATCAATGAATCTCGTTAAATAGAAAGGAATAATAAAAAATAAATTTATGTGTGAAGATCAAAATTAAAAATGGAATTATATTGAAAGTAATCGTTGATCGTTTATTTTGCTCTGACATTTACAAATTCTTTTAGGATGGACAAATAGGAAGAAACTATTGGATAACGGATAACGAAGCATTGAATCGAGGAACGACATAGAAACGCACGCGTTTATTATAAAGTACGTATTGGAAATAAAACATCGATTTAAGCCTGCCCGAGTTGACGAGCGAGTATTAAAATGGATCTTTTTCAAAGAGATCACTCTCTCTCTCTCTCTCTCTCTCTCTCTCTCTCTCTCTCTTATCTTTTCACTTGAAGCTTATATAATATTTTCTCACTTTCAACAGATCGAGTGGATTCTTATCGAGAAAATCTAAAATGCGAGTCCATAAAAGAAGATCATACTGAGTGTTATGTTACAGATGGGAGGTGTTCGATTAAACTCTACTGCTTCGTCCTCGTGAAACGACACGTTTGGGAAAAGAGACGATACAGAAAGAAAAAAAAGCGATAAAGAGAAAGAAAGAAAGAAAGAAAGAGAAAGAAAGAAAGAAAGAAAGAAAGGAAAAGAAAGAGAGTAGAAGATCGTGTAGTTCGATATGTGCTCGATGTAACGACACTTTGTTCACTGCTTTACAAATGAAACGCATCCCCCGAGAACGAACGAACAAACATGCGTTTCTTCCTTTTTCAAAAAGAAAATCCTCCGGTAGATAGATAATATTATATCGTTTAACATAGCTGCTTTGTCCACTGGAAGCACGGAGCATATCGTTCGATTGTTCCTCTCAAAGTCTCGGTAAAGCGTGAAATCATTGACATACAAAAGCACGAATTCCGTCTTGTCAAAATTTCCAACCGATCGACTCTCCTCTATTACTTGCACAGTTCGTGCAAATGTCCATTAATAATCTCTTCGTACTAGTTTAGATATATATATATATATCTTCTTTTTTCAAAAAGTACTTTCGTTATTTTCGATAGAAAAAAAAAAGAAAAAAAAAGAGAAAGAAATGTATCTTATTATTGATATATATAATGAAACGAAAATAATATTGATATCAGTTTAACATATAACAATAGATAAAATTTGATAAATAAAAAAACGATTGATAATAATCTTTTAAAAATGTTCTATATTCTAGATAATTACGAAATCCTTAAGCCTGTTGATCTTACGTGATCGATTTAGTTACTCTACGTTCATGAATAGAAATTGTTCCTTGACCCAGCATCCTTCGGTATATCAACCAACGTACGTCTAATTTTACGTTCTGCGACGGAAGAACGTAATAAACAATTTCATCGATATTAACCGATGACTACATAACTCGAATGAACACGAACTCGTTAACAAAGCTTTCCGAAGGATCCTTTTATGTGTGTGGGAGTCAATCTGTGTATTTATTTGCCGTGTTCTATAAATCATGTATTATTACGGATGATTTATCATCCTGTTTGCTATTACCCACGAGATATATATTTATAACATCAATTTTAAAACAGATCTTTAAATATAACATACTCAATCATATTTTATTCATACGTGTATTTGTGTGTATGTGTGTGTGTGTGTGTAGGTGGGTGGGTGTGTGTATGTAGATATATGTTTATATAAATATCACTGTTTTTTTATTTTTAACAAATTCTTTAAAACATTCATACCCAGACCGTCAGATATCAAATATCGAATCAATTCTCGATTGATGCGTCTCATTTTAAAAGGTAACACAGAAAACCGATATGCACTTCTATATCTGTCCTATTTCACACGCGTGTCAATGTGTATCGATGAGAAAAGAATGAAAGATATCAATTTCAGATGAATGTAGGGGAGAATCAAATTTGTAACTTCTAAATTCTTTTATTGTTCTCTTTTCTTTTTTGGCACGGGATTTTTTGAAACGCCTTTATTGCATGAAAAAAGAAATAAAATAGAAATAAAAATGAAAAAGAAATAAAAAAAAAATAAATAAATAAAAAAGAAAGAAAGAAAGAATATAATTCACGTTTCAAACGAAATTCATTTTACGAAACAGAAGCTGGAAACT
The DNA here is from genome assembly GCF_905475345.1 of Vespula vulgaris. Classification (NCBI taxonomy): domain Eukaryota; kingdom Metazoa; phylum Arthropoda; class Insecta; order Hymenoptera; family Vespidae; genus Vespula; species Vespula vulgaris. The sequence goes on along the minus strand of NC_066599.1, from coordinate 3,745,890 downwards.
TGACTGAAATATTCTAATAATGTTTATACACGTTACATATTGTTATAATGTTTATTATTAAATATCTCATAAAAGAGTCGAGAAAACGAGTATGTTTGTCATTAACAAACGAAAATTTTGTTATATGTGAAATAGTTATAGTCTTCGTTTTTGTTATTTTCTTTCTCTCTTTTTTTCCTTTTTTGTTTTTCTATCTTTTTCCTTCTTCTATATTTTTCTTTCTTCCTTTTTTTTTGTTTTTTGAAAATCTTGTTTCGCAGTGACGACAAACACAACCCAACTTTTTACATTATCTACCAAGTTTATCTCGAAGAAGAGAAAAGAGTAAGAAAAGAGTAAGAAAAGCATTTTTTTAAGCATTCAGAAAGCGAATGATATATATATATATATATATATATATATATATATATATATATATATACTATATAAAAGAAATGTTACTTGTGTTATCGAGGAACATTCATTATTAAAATCGTAGATGTTAAGAAACGGAGAAACTGTCCTGAGAATCAACGTATTCAAATAAATTGAACGAACGTCGCAATTATATCGATAGTAATAATAATAATAATTATTATTATTATTGTTAATATTATTATTATCTTTCTTTTTTGTTTTTATTAGAAATAAAAGAGTATACAGATGAAATTTTATGAAACTTAAAAGTGTTTCTAATCAATTTAGCCGCAAATATTACGATCAGAAATAACATTCTCGTCAAATTGGATAATAACGATAAAACATTGGACACTTTTAAGAGTTTTATTTCTATTCGAGGATATAAATGGAGGAGGAAGTCTATTTGAAATAGGACACGTACTCGTATTATTTATACGTACATACATATGTATGTATTATGTATAATAAAAAGAAATAATTAGAAAGTATTATTTCGAAGTACCGCAATCGATACAATAATAATTTTATACGTAGAGATGTGGATATCGGTTTAATAAATCCTCGAGTAAACTAGAAATCTCGGTTTTTGCGTGCGCGTGTCTGTGTGTGTGTCTGTGTTGGCCCCTTTTTTATATACATATATACATATATATACATACATACATACATACATACATATATATATATATATATATTTCGAATAATCTGAAAGTTTATAAGGTGTATAATGTGAAGGGGAAAAAAAGAAGAAATCGATGCACGAATTTGATAGAACTTTATAAATATTTTTTCATCGAGTCTGCGACAGGGATATTATAAGTTGTACGATATGTTTATTATCCATATCTATAACGTATATATATCTATGTGTATATTGATATAAGAACAATTTGCAACTTTATATATGTATGTATGTGAAATTTCTATAATCGCTCAGAGAAGGATTTACAGGTAGTAGCGAGATCGCCCAACTTAATTTCGTTGTATCAATTTCGCCTACTTCGAGGAACAAAGTTCGAGTCTTTTATTTTCTCCAGATTTTTGGTTATTTTTTCCCATTTTTTTTCTTTTTTTTTCTTGCTCTCTTTTTCTTTTTTCTTTTTTTTTTTTTTTAATATCGAATATGTATATCATATAACGAGTATATAAATTAATATGTAATCGTAGTACGATCTCTCTAAAAGCGATAATTATTTCTTTGTCTTTTTTTCTTATAGTTAATTTTAAGAGTCTCATCTACGTGCTGTTCATTACTTTTTCTTTTTTTGTATTTTTTCTTTTTTTTATTTCTTTTTTTTTCTTTTTATTTCTTTTTTTTTTCACTTATCCATCTAATCATTTAATTTTCGATCTTCTACTACACGAAAACTACGTTACAAGCAGATCAAAAAAAAGGAAAAATAAAAGAAAAGAAATATGTAGACCTATTTATAAACATTTAATACGTTTCTTTTTTCATTTCCTTTTTTTATCATCTCTTGTCGGAAGAAATTTAAGAACCGATAGAGGAATGCTTTGGATTCTCTTCACGATATTCACTTTAGTTCGATTGAAAAATGATTCTATTAAATTTTTGCATCTACTTTCTCGGCTATTAATCTTTTTCACTCTTCGTTAAAAATAAAAATAATAGACTCTAAAAGTAAAGCCTTCCCGTTCCACATTTACACCCGACGCAAAATGGTATCCCCTTTATTTTATTCTCCTTCCATTTTCCTTCTTTCGATAAATCTGACGATAAAATTATCTTTGTTCCGAAGTAAATGACGAAGCAACAAAGTGAACGAACGAACTAGTCTCTCCTTTCGTCGGTCTAGGACAGTTTCTCATCGTTATCAAATCCATTGCACGATCAGTGCCACGTAAATCCCTTTGGACTGTATCGACATTGTATCTCGTAGAATCGGGATAAAGATTCGTGTGCAACAATGGTAAATACGTTGCCGATAAAATCAATATAGAAATTCACCGCTCTACGAATTGATAGAATTTATTTTGATTTGCACCAAAAGAAGAACATTAATACGTATGTATGTGTGAGTGTATGTGTATGTATGCATGTATATATTTATGTGTGTGTGTGCGTGTGTATGTATTTATATATGCATCTACATGTATGTATATAAGTACCTGTATATTTTAAATGCATTTTCTTCTTTCATTTTACTTTTTTATTTATTTATTTCTTTATCTTTTTTTTTTTGAAAGATTCAGGAAAAGAGTAAGCAACGAAGATCGATAAGAAGTGATATCGTTGATACTCTCTCTCCATCGTCGAGCTTTGATCATATTAGTATTATTATTTATATCTATGCATTCTTTTTTATATTTGTTTCTTTTTCTTTATTTCTTTCTTTCTCTTTTTTTCTTTCTTTCTTTTTTTCGGTTTAGTTCTTTACTTTTTTATTATTATTTAATCTTGTACTCTCTTGTAATTACTGTGTGATTAGGACAAAATAATCTCTACCGGTAACTCCGTACGATCTTCTTGGCAAGAAAATCCATCCATCTTCGAGTTCATCGATCAGTATAACCAGCCATACCAGTGTGTGCATACTTCTTATTCTCTGTGCAGCCTCGAAAGTTCTTCTCTTCGACTAACGTCGATGATGAAGTTTATGAAGGAGGAAGTCTTCGCAAAAAACGAAGAAGAATAATCGATATTATCACGTCGTACGATCGAGGTTGAACGTCCCGGAGTTTGGCTGACACGATATCACCATTCCTTTGGAAGGTAACATCAGCTATCCTCTTTCCTTCCTTCCTTCCTTCCTTTCTTCATTCTTTGTCGAATGAAGTTCAAGTCGATCGCGTATAATCGAACGCGAAAGGAGAGCCAAAGTTGCGCGTTTATTCCCGTACAAAGACGAATTCGTTGTAATGATTCCAACGAGTTTCTTCGGAATCGACGCCAGGTTTGAGTAATTCGAAATTACCGCCAGCTGTACCGGAACCACAGCTACCGGCTAACTTAAACCCTTGTTCTTGAAGCATGTCGAAAGCTTGTTCAATAAAATTATGTTTCAGGAAGAATCTCGAAGTATAGCGATCTGACATACCGTGATTAGGATCACGACTTTCGTTCAAGGTCTCCCCGAAGACGTCTCTGCAAAGAGCCACGCGACCGCACACGAGGATCCTTGAGATTTTACGAAACTTAACATCGGTTAAACCTTCTCGGCCAAAAGCAAAACTTCCTCGATAACCAATGGTTATATATCCAGGTGCTCGTTTCCTCCAGGTTGATGATCCTGCACCCTCTTCGCTCTTCTCATCAATGGCTCGTTCCAAATTAGGTAAACCGTAATAATTCGCTTCTTGTTTAAGTCTCTCTCGTTCTTTTAATCCCTCAGGTAATACGACACGCTGATCACGAAGATAATCAAGGATATAACGAAATAGAGTACCGTCACGATCAAGAAAATATTTGCCAGTAGAATCCTTTTGAACTAGAAAGTGTCCGTCGGTGAAGAGTACACCCAAATGAGAATTACTTTCTTTTGTTAGAGTTTCCAGGGTGGTCGTATAAGATACACCACCCACATTAAGATCCACTATTTTTGATGTCTCCTCCTGTTGATCCACCATGCTCCACGTTAAATTCTCCTCAGAACTGTAACACGCGCTTTGACTGGACTCGTCGTGGTTAGACAAGACAGGAGAAAAGTATTTAAGGATCTGCTCACTGATGATTAGAAGGAACACATGTGAAAAGATTGATTAGATTGACGAATTTTCAAATTTTAAAATATGTCTCTATTTTTCTAATCTCTCTTCTTTTTTCTCGCTCTATTTCTCTTTCTCTCTATCTCTCTCTTTCTCTCTCTCTCTTTCTCTCTCTCTCTCTCTCTCTCTCTGTCTCTGTCTCTCTATCTCTCTATCTCTCTCTCTCTCCTTCTAACTCTCTCTTTCGAAATGATGAGACAAATTATAAATGGTCGATTTCAGGAGCTTATAATTTTGTAGAAGCTGACTCGTGGAAAGAGAAAAAACGACTGCTCTTACAATCGTCGAAGGAAGCTCGAGTTACCTCGCACGGACACTTCGCGCGCGCGACAGGACTCGCAAAACAGCACGTATGTACCTTGTGCACGATATCCGACGACGAATGGACGACGACGCTGGCGCGGAGAGCATTTTGCCGAGGGCGCAGACACCAAAGACGAAGAGGTGGTGGAACGCGCGCACACGCTGAGTCCTCGTTATTCGATCATCTCCATGTGTTATACTTTCTCGTGCAAAAAGAATAAAAAAAAATTTTAATAAAAAAGATTTAAAAAAAATAAATAAAAAATAACAAAAAAATAGGAAAGGGAAGTCGTCAAGTTTCGTGATATATTTCTAAGAAAAGAAAAATAAAAAAATAAAAGATAACACGGTCGTTTATTTTTACTTAGAAAAAAAAAAGAAGCGAGATTATATTTTTATAAAATCGAAAGTAATTTCGAAAAAGATATCTTAATAAGAGATCCAATTTACGATTTATAATTAAACTCGATAATTAAATCAGCGGATATGGAAACCTTTTCATAGACTCACGTAATATCTCGTTAATAATTTCGTAAGAGTGTTCGTTATACTAGTGAAAGTGTAATATCAGTTGAACTTTATATACCATCTCGTTATGCTCGGTCTATCGTTAACTTATCATACATTCGAGTAATTACCTACTCGTGTTCTTAATCGTAAATAAAAATCAGGCAACTTTTCTAATTTATAATACATATATAATATAATATAATATAATATAATATAATATAATATAATATATAATAATATATTATATATATATATATATATATATATATATATATATATATATATTCTTAATAAAGCAAAAAGAAAACCACAATAATAATTTCTTTCTAATCAACAAACATTAAAATTTTATCCTTTATTATTCGATTGATATCTGATATATAGCACCCGATTTACATATTAAAAAGGCTAATACATTCGAAGCAGATCGTTAAAACGTAATCTCGCTATAAAATGATTTCGAATAAAGCGCGCTAATGAGTAAGAGACGCCATGTTACCGAGCTCGATCGATGATACACGAAGATCGCCGAGGACAAACGCGAGAGAGTGTCACGTGACTCTGATGTATCTACCATAGCGGTCGTAGGGTAGCGCAGCAGTCAGTCGAGTTTGGAGCGTCCATCTGGATAGTTTTTAATATTTACATCATGACGCGTATCGTTGTAGAAGAAACCGTCATTAACCTATTAAACATATATTATAGTCTTCTTTGAACAAGCACAACGAAGGATTTATTTCCAATTAACAGTGATTAGAAAACGTGAATGAAGATACTGTTAGTAGAACATTAACCAATGATTATGTACCGCATTATTACGCAGAACTACGCATGCGAGCTGCTTACCCTTTCATCGTTCATCGATGAGTTGGACGCTAACTCAGTTGATTGAAATAACGTCATAGTGCGCATATTTATAGCTCTAAATATTATTACGTATTACTAAATATTATTTCAATTATCTTCTCTTCTATCAAAAGTGACGATTTTTTCGTGGGAAAAGAAATATGACGGAAGCACGTAAAAGGATACAACACGAAGACTCCTCTAACGTTACTGGTAATAGCATTTTAAGAAATCATTCTTGGAGTCAAGCATTTGATAGCGAGGAAGGAGATGATGGAAATGAGAATGGACTTCTTCACACCGACTCAAGGTCAGTATTTATAATATTAAGAGAAATATTTCCTTTCAATGATTACATATTGCTTTTGTTTTTATTTTCGTTTTCGTTTTCGTTTTCGTTTTCGTTTTCGTTTTCGTTATCTCTCTGTACATATCTCTTTCTCTCTTTCCTATTATTACATAGATATGTATATCTATTCTTTTTTTCAATCATCACTGTCATCGTCCATTGTTCTTATTTAAGCAAGATACGCCGACCTTTCGATTTCAATCCTTTGTCGGAAATAAACATATAAAGCAGCGCACTCTTGTTTGGAATATCGCGGGAGTTCTAAGAACGAGTCGATAAATCATTCGTCGATCAGTTCACTTAGAAACATTGCTCGAGCATTGAGATATGTATCTCTGTTTCTACTACAATCGTGCTTTTTTTTTCCCTTCTTTCTTAATGCATTTCGATTTTAAAACAGTTTCACCCGCTTCCTCGAGTAGTCTTGTAAAAAGTAGGTTAAACGTCGACGAGTAAATTTCTCTTGATACAAGTGTTTCAAATGTAGACATTTTATGTTTATGTTTTATGTTTAAATTATGAAGGTGTGTTGTTAGTAAGTACTCTTTTTTCTTTTTTTTTTTTTCTTCTTTTTCCTTTTTACTTTTCAATCATCTTTCGATAATTCTTTTGTTTGAACTTCATTTTTTCTATTATTCGTAAAATATATATTACTTATCATTTACGTCACATGATAAGAGGTGCGCAATAAACGTTTCTTCTCTCCTCTCCTCTTTATAAAGATTGTTATTACCTACAATTACGTGATCAAAATTTAACAATGTATATTCGTGAGATACGATTTTCTTTTTAAACTGATAATCAACAAATAGAAAATAATATAACATTGTGAAATAATCGATATTATTTTTTACTTCTTGATTATTTCTTTATATTATTTATTTATTATACTTATTTTTTATTTCTTTATTATTATCTCGTATGTAATATTTTCGTTTCGATAGAAAATTTGTAGATTACGATCCAAGTGATCTAAAAAGAGGAGAATCGAGAAAGCGTGAGAAAAATGAGAAATATTTGAAATATATCTATAGATGAGAGAATTTACTATAGGAGAAAAATTATAATCGGAAGAAAGAAAATCGTCGATTAGATCGATGTATTATGTATATCATCTTATGAAATGCTTCATAGAATTTTGTGTTCTTTATGCATGTATATATATATATATATATATATATATATATATATATATGTATGTATGTATGTATGTATGTATGTGTACGGGGTTGTATCAATTATAATTTGAAATTAACATCAAATGTAAATGTTCATTAATATTAACGAATTCACGTATAATCGCGTGTCTACATTTTTATTACAAATGATTTACATATTGTATATTCAAATTAAATAATAATAATTATTATTATTATAATAATAATTATAATAACGTCAAAGATCAATCCATCACTAGGAAACGAAGGAGAGAAAAAAAAGAAAGAAAGTATTTTCTTTTTATAATTTTATAACTTTTTAATAGACACACAAGTAGCACAAATATATAATAGATATCGTATCGCTAAAAATATAGCATTTTCGTGATTTAGATTGCGTTCAGCGTTCAGTAACGTGCTAAAGATAAGATTGTTCTGTTAGGTCCAATTATACGTTTGAAAGTAAATAAAACTCTGTATAAGTGCATGAGAGAGAAAGAGAGAGAGAGATAGTTTTGTTTCAACGAGAACGACCAAACGTATTACTGATAAGAAATTATCTTCTCAAATATTTCAAGTGTGAAGGGTAATAGTGAATTGTATAAACGATGATTTGTTAAGAATTATTATATTTTAAAAGATTAAGAAAGAACAAAAGATCTGATTTGACTTTAACTCTATCAAAATTATATTTGTGAAGCTGCAATCGACCAATCGCAGAAAGACGCGATAATTGCGCCATGACGACCTTCGCTGAAGACAAAATGAGGAGGAAACTTAGATTCTTTTTCATGAATCCCATCGAGAAATGGCAAGCCAAACGAAGATTCCCGTATAAGTTCGTCGTGCAAGTCATCAAAATAGTTTTGGTCACCGTACAACTTTGCCTGTTTGCTCATAACAATTATATACACGTCAATTACACGTGGGACAACCGTATTACATTTTCACATCTCTTTCTACGTGGATGGGACACCACGCAAGAGGTAAAAATGAACATAAATGTTTGAGAATGATAAAACGTCGACAGAAAATTGCTGACGAATAATTTTCTGTGATAATTTGCGCTTTGATTCAATTCAAAAGAAAAAAAAAAAAAAAGGAAAAAGATAAAATACCGATTATTAAATGAAGAAAATTTAACTTAATATTTGAATTAGTCAAATAGACTGACTTTAAATTCGATTGTTAATGTTAAACAATTATTTCGAAAGGTACTAATCGTTTGTTTATCTCGATGAAATTTTATTCTCTTTCCTTTTTTTAATTTTAATTATTTTATTAATATTAATAGGTACCTGCCTACCCTCCTGCGACCGGTCCATTAGCTCTCTACAAAAAGGATGAATTTTTCGACACCATCGATTATGCTTTAAATGGCTACTATAATCTTAATAATTCCATTGGTTCGTATTCTTACAACGCTGAAGATAATACCGCAGGATCTGTGGAATTATGTTTATACTCGTACAAAGAAAGCACTATATTCGGCTTCAACGAAAGTTATGTCTTCGATAAAGAGATTATAAAAACCTGCGTGAACATAACTAGGCAATATCATGACAATTTCAATAATTCGAGAAATCTATTGTCTATGCAAAATGTTATTGTAAATTTCTCTGCTTTGGTAAGAGCATATTTGAAGTTTGCCGTTAAAACTGTTAATCTAAGAGCTGCTGGCCCAATGACACCACCGGATTGTTATCAGTTCGATATTAAAATAATCTTTGATAATCGTGATCAAGACGGACAAATGTTATTATCATTGGATACTGAACCGCAAAGATTATATTGCAAGGGTGACACTCGATATATCATGGACAATCAAATCGAATCTGCTTTGAGAACATTATTAAATTTACTCGTCATATTTATCTGTACTATTTCCCTTGCATTATGCTCAAGGGCTATTTTCAGAGCACAATTACTTAAATCCGAGACAATAAATTTTTTCAAAAAGACATACGGAAAATCATTGAGTTTCGAAGGTAGATTGGAATTTTTGAATCTTTGGTACATAATGATAATAATAAACGATCTTCTAATCATCATCGGTTCTGCCGTGAAAGAACAAATAGAAAGAAAATATTTTGGTAGCGATCATTGGAACGTATGTAGTATATTTCTAGGTACGGGGAATTTACTAGTATGGTTTGGCGTGTTACGATACCTCGGCTTTTTCAAAACTTATAACGTCGTCATTTTAACGTTAAAAAAGGCTGCACCTAAAGTAGCTAGGTTTCTTATATGCGCTATATTGATATATGCCGGGTTTACTTTCTGTGGCTGGTTAATTTTAGGCCCGTATCATATGAAATTTAGATCACTTGCTACGACTTCCGAATGTCTATTTGCTCTTATTAACGGTGATGATATGTTTGCCACCTTTTCAATAACGTCTTTCAAATCACCGATGCTTTGGTGGTACTCGAGGATTTATTTATATACGTTTATTTCTTTGTATATTTATGTCGTTTTAAGTTTATTTATTTCTGTGATAATGGACGCCTATGATACGATAAAGACCTATTATCGAGATGGCTTTCCAAAAAATGACCTGCAAACATTCATATCCGCTTGCACGGATGATGCATCGAGCGGCCTGTTCAGAGATGAATGTGATAAAAATGATATTACAGAGCTTATAGATAGGTTTTGTTGTTGTCGAAAAAGATCCTCTTACGGATCTTTCTCTGGATCAACCACAGATACCTCTACAAAAACCGAACAAGTATATGGAGCAGCCATCTGTATATAGTTTCTTAAGGGATCATTTTCCCCGCACAAATTATGGCTCCAATGCTACGTCATTATTGTAATGAATATTTAGAAAGAATTAGAGTTTCTTTTTAGAATAAAAGAAAAGGAAAGTGTGTAAATTCTTGTGCATTTATCGATGCTAGATGATTTATTCATAGGTGTATTCAATGGTGCTAGCATTATGTAAGATCTTTAATTACCACAACGGAGTAGTAAAAAGAATTAGAACATTTTGTTTCTGATAAAATTATACTTTTCTCTTTTTTTTTTTTCTTGTTTTAATTATATCTTACATCATTTATTACAGTTTTTATTCAAGGAAGAATAGATAGAAGATCTTCTCTTGTATACGATATAGTTGTATTAGAAAGATTTATCTTTCTCAAAAAAAAAAAACTATGCCATATTTTTATGATGATGTTTAATAGGAGAATTAACGTTTTCACGATAACGTATTGTATTTTTAACTGCTGTGACTAACTGCCACGATAATTTCCGATTCAAGCCGTTATAAGTTTTTTAATAATAATGAAATTCTAAATTCAAGTAATTATTTACTTGAATTCATTTGCCATTACCTTCGATCAAGTACGATCATAAAAAATATTAAGATCAATAATTTCGAGAATGACAATAATATATGATTAGAAAAAAAAAAAACTGTAATTTATAAGAAAACATTCGATCGATCTATTGAGACATGATGAATGTATAAAAGAAAAAGTTTAGACTATATATACAAAAAAAGAAAACGAAAAAAGAAAATGAAGCAGCTTTATTTTATATTCTATGTTGTGTTAAATAATATATTAAAAGTAAGATATTGGCTTTCTTTACTTTCATATTGTGAATCTGTATACAATAGATATAATATAAGAGTTTGAAATAGAATTTATTGAATAGGAGTGTATTATAAACAAATGTACAATTTATTAGCATTTTAAATTGTTTTAAGATAAAGTCAATAATAACGAATAATACTGTTTAACGTCACATTAATCTAAAAAGAAATTAAAAAAAAAACATTAGAATCAGATGTAAATAGATATAAACAAACAAAAAAATTAAGCGTGTAATTAAGTAATTATCCGTATATGAAAGTATTTAAGCTATATACTTCATAAAGATATAGTAGCTATATGATTTATATGAAACTGTATATCACAATTCAAGCCGAAGTATAATAGTCCAAAGAAATATATTTATATATTTACATTAAAATAAAACGTATTAGATTTCTTTTTACGATTTATTTCAACTCGCCCGAATTATCTTTATATATAACATTAATGTTATTATATCAGATTGTTTAATTATTTCTTTAGAAATATAAAATTTTCTAAATGAATCGGAAAGATTAAAGTTATATTTAGAAACATTTAAAAGATTTAAAAGAAATTAAATTGAACAAATATATATTATGAATTATTATATTTGCGTGCAAAGATACTTTTTTTTTTTATATTTTTTTTATATTTTCAAATTTGTACAAAATTAAAAAACAAATGATTTATATCAAAATTTATAATATAATCCAGTTATCGCTTTAATTTATTTTATATGGTAAGAAATAAAATTAATTTTTTTTTATATTTACAAACTTATCATAATATGATATCTACAAATTCGAAATTTAATTACGCACATCGTCGTAATGACCTCACTAATACGCAAAGTGTTAATAAGTTATCGACTGTACTCTACGATCATCGACTATCAGTGTAATAATAATAGTAATAATATACAGTAGACTGTTCCTACAAGAAGAACAAGAAAAAATAGCGCTGAGAATTCTATTTCAATCATTTAATTCACGGAAATAAAACATACATCATTTCAAACGCATACTCCATTCATTTGTATGAAAATTTGTAATGGAAGTACGAGCTTCTTTCTTTTGCCGCAAAGTTTCCGAGGCGCCACTGTAGAAAACTTTTCTTTATGAAAAATAATAAAAACAATGTTTATGCCAACGACGAGTACAGACCTAATTCCTAATCGATTTTGACGAAGAAGATCTCATTTTAAAGATAAAAGTTTAAACAAGGACATGGCTTTTTCGAAATTTATATAAAAGTTTTATTTTTATATATAATCTATTCTCGAAGAAACATCATTTTTTCATAAGATTTTTTTCATAGAAAATAAGACTTTTCCAAGAATTTGAAAAAGCCATGTCCTCGTTTATACCTTCATCTTCAAAATAAGATCTTGTTTATGAAAATCGATTAAGAATTACGCCAGTACTCATTGTTGACGTAAATCCATTATAATATTAGAACTGATAAACAGCCTCGAAAAATATATAGTACTGTCAGTTCTCACGCACGCATCAACGTAAAACGTAATGCGTAAGCCATAAGGAAATCCACTAATCAGAGTCGATTATTCCCCTCTATATTTTTCGAACACAAGCGTAAACCATAGCGGTGAAAAAATTCGTAAGAATGAAATTCTTATGGGTTTACGTCTTACGTTTTACGTCAATGGGTGTATAAAAGCGTTTAGTTTCTATGAAACTCTTTCATTGAAAAATAAAGTTCGTATTTTATTAGGAACAAAATTATAATTGTAAGTGCAAATTAACAAGTATTCGTTTATGTCATAAAGAAACATTATTTTATCAGGAAGGATAAACGAGGAATAGTTGGTTGAAAAAGATGTCAAAAATTTTTGCTGCAATGATGAATACGAGCGAAACAGAACCGGAATTTTCGTTTATAGACAAAGAAGCTTCGGCGAGTGAACATAGTTTCTCGAGTATAGTTGGAATAGTACCAAAACATGCAGAATCTAGTCTGCGTATAATGGAGGAATACTTAGACAAACAACAATTAACAGATGTTGTATTAATTGCAGGTATTAATTTTTCTTTTGTTATATTGTTTAAGCGATCAAATGATCTATCTTCATTGAGTTTAATTGCACAGGCAATAAGCGTATTCCTGCACATCGTTTGGTACTTAGCGCTGGCTCTGAATATTTTGCTGCTATGTTCACTGGTTTTTTACGAGAATCTAAGGAAAATGAAATTGAATTAGTAGAAGTAGATGGAGATGCTTTATGCTCGTTAGTTCGTTATTGTTACACTGGTACGATATGTAATTTCATAAATTTTCGATAGATATTACCTTAATTCATTCAAATTTATTTTGTTCTATTTTAGGATGTATAGAACTTAAAGAGGATAGTGTACAAACTCTTTTAGCAACAGCACATTTATTGCAATTGCATCCAGTTGTTAAAGCATGTTGCAGATTTCTAAGAAAACAGCTTCATCCAAGTAATTGTTTAGGAATACGTATGTTTGCAGATATGCAAGGTTGCATAGGTTTATTGAAACAGGCACATGCTTATACAACGGAACATTTTATGGAAGTAATAAAAAATCAAGAATTTTTACTATGTTCTGCTGATCAAGTTGCAGAATTATTAGAGTCAAATGATCTCAATGTTCCTTCTGAAGATACTATTTTTCATGTAAGATAATAATAATATTATGTCTATTTCACTTTATGTTACATTTAATATTGTTTTAGGCTCTTACAGCTTGGCTAAAATATGACCCAGCAAACAGAAAAAAAGATGCAAGTAGATTGTTGAGTTTAGTGAAATTGCCATTATTATCACCAGCAGTAAGTTAAATACTCACTGTTGCAAATATTAAATATTTTATAAATAAAAATTAATTTGAATTGATCAAAAAATAGTTTATAGCAGACCATATAGAAAGTAACGAAATGTTTAAAGATCAGAAAGCTGCGCAAGAACTTATAATAGAAGCCTTAAAGTATCATCTATTACCTGAACGTAGACCATTACTCCAATCTAATCGTACAAAACCTAGAAAAGCTACTGTTGGCGAATTGTTAGCAGTTGGAGGAATGGATGCTAATGAAGGTAATAATATAAAATCGCTGATAAATAATTATGAAAAAATTTGATAAATTGTTTTTTAATATAGGGCCTACATTGTCGATATACTCGTTTTCGTTACGTGAAAATTCTTGGAAGTCTGTAGCTACAATGTGGGGAAAACGTTTGCAATTTGGTGCTGCTGTTGTTGACAGGAAATTAATTATTGCCGGTGGTAGAGATGGTTTAAAAACTTTAAACACTGTCGAGTGTTTTGATTTTTCTACTCGCAATTGGAGTACTTTACCATCAATGATTGTTCATAGACATGGATTAGGTATCATAAACATATTGCTACAATATAGATATATAACAGTATATAGATATATAACTGATGAATTATTTTATATAATAGACATATTGTGATATAGGAGTTGCAGTCTTAGGTGGACCCTTGTATGCGGTTGGTGGTCATGACGGTTGGAGTTTTCTTGACACAGTTGAAAGATGGGATCCAGATACAAAACAATGGCGTTCTATATCGCCTATGTCTATACAACGTTCAACAGTCGGTGTTGCTGTATTAAATGACAAGTAGCTAAATCGATTTGTTTGTTACATAAGAAACATCTTGATGATAGATATATTCAATATAGTTTGTATGTTTTTTAGATTGTATGCTGTAGGTGGTAGGGATATTAGTTCCTGTTTAAATACAGTGGAGTGTTATGATCCACATACAAACAAATGGACTGCTTGTGCTCCAATGTCAAAACAAAGAGGTGGTGTAGGAGTAGGAGTAGTGAATGGATGTCTTTATGCCCTTGGTGGTCATGAGGCACCAGCGAGTAATCCTAATGCTAGTAGATTTGATTGTGTAGAAAGGTAGCAAAATATACCTGGCTCATCTTTTATGATATATGCGTGATCTTTTAGAAAAATACATTGTTTTACAGATACGATCCTAAAACTGATACATGGACAATGGTAGCACCAATGAGTGTAGCAAGAGATGCAGTTGGTGTTTGTGTTCTTGGAGATAAACTTATGGCTGTAGGTGGATATGATGGTCAGCAATATTTAACACTTGTTGAAGCATATGATCCACATCTTAATAAATGGGAACCAGTAAGTGTACATTCAAAGAAATATTTTATTTGATAATATTAAATTGCTTGTTAATCTGATATTGTACTATAAGGTTACACCTTTGCTGACTGGACGTGGAGGTCCTTGCGTTGTCATCGAAAATTCCTTAAGAGATGTATAAGCGACAACATATATTACTTGTCATAAGTACTCAACCGAAATCTCAATTACAATCAATACATTCCTATAATCATTCTAAAAATTCATATCATATGAGAAACTATTTTATCACTTATAAATCATTCGATATCACTTATTTAATACATTTTATAATATTTAAGAGGATAAGAAATATATTACATTGATCGATATACGTGATACATATTGTGATAAATTATTTTTATTTTTTTATTTTTTTTTCTGTTTTATGATAACTTATAAATACTTTGATAAACTTTAAATCATAAGAAAGAAAACGTGTATTGTATTCGAATAAGAATTATATAATGATATATTTAAAATAATTTTCAATTATATTTTATATACAAGACGACTCACACAATTAATTACAAATAATTAATCATAAATAACTCTGTTTAACAGAGTTAATGAATCAATCTCTATACATAAATATTTGTCAATAATATGAATGTACATAAAAATGAAGTAGGCTATATATAAGAACAAACTTATATTGCCGTCAATGGTGTAATACGTTTATTTACACGTTTTTCCCTTATTTTTATAGACATATTTTTTCGATAAATTATTAGCTGTTCCATCTATTTAGTTCAACATTTTCCAAATTATTGTTTCTTAATTTGTATCTAGTTTAATACTCATTCTTTATTAATAGATTTAGCAAGCAGGGAAGGTTCTGAAAATATAAATTAAGATTAACTAAAGAATTGTACAAATTTAATTTTTATATTATATGATAAACATTTACCGTGGAAAATCTGAAGCAGGTTCTGCAAATTTATGTCTAACCATAAATGTTGCAATAGCTTCTGCAACTTTATCTGGTACATCTTCATGAACAGCATGTCCACATGCTGGTAAGATTTGCATTTGAAACTTTCCTAATTATTTAATACAAAAAAAAATTATATATCAAATAGAATATTTATGTAAATGTAATTTGACATTAATACCTTGCATTTGGCCCACTGTAAGTTCTCTATCAAGTCTATCTACCCCTGCTAATAATAACACTTTAGGGACTGGTACATTCAAAAATGATGCTGATAATCCCTTAAACCATCCAAACCAATGTTGCTCAGTTTTTGCTAAATCTATTCTCCAAACATACTTTCTATTAGTATGTAAAATAGAAGATGTAGGTGGAGGCATATTTACAGATTCTTCTTCTTCAATAATATCTTCACGTTGAATCGCTGGTTCAGGACTACAGTCACATGAAGATGTTTGTGAAAGAGAATCAATATCATGAGTTGCTAATTGATTGGTTTCGGTACTAAAAAAATAAATTAAGTAAATACATCATTCTGTTGAAACTCGTAGTATAATTTTATAAAAATATGTTAATGTAAATATATAAGAATATTTAGAAACTCACTAACTTCTTTATTTGCCCAGGTACTGAAACTTTAGCTGATTGTACATTTCGAATTTGACCACTTCGTACACTGAAAAATGAATATGCTTTAAGTAAAACTTTTTTATCGTAAGAATATATATGTATAATTCACAGAAAGCAGATCTAATTTATTATAAAAGTAACAGAGCTTATATACATACCACCATTCAATAGCTTGAGAAATAGTACTAAAACTAGATGGTCGAGATCTTAAAAAACTCTGCATAGATGCCAAAGCATCCATTGCTGTCCCTTCGACAACATCTATGACACCCAAACCAGACAAATTTGCTATTAATGGTGCAGCTTTAACAGCTACTGCACCTCCCATACTATGACCGACCAAGATTACTGGTCCTTCCTCTATAGCTACTTCTATAACTGCTGCTATATCCCTAAATAAGATAAAATAATTATTATAATAATATTATTATATCTCTTAAGTTTTTATATATAAAAAATATATTTCAAATATTCAACATACAAAGCTAAAGTATCGGCAGACAAATCTTCTTCATTAGTTGTATGTGTATCTCCATGGCCTCTAAGATCAATCGCCATAACTTTACAGATTACCATCGTCATAATAGATTTCTAAAATATATAAAATAGCAAATTGTGCTACATTTCATAGATAGAATTATTAATACTTACTGTAAATTCAGCCCATGTTAAAGCACTATAACCTCCACCATGTAATAAGACCAATGTTGGTCCTTCCATTCCTTTAGTATAAATATGAAAAGTATTTTCTCCTATTTTTATATCAGTGGAATGATCAAAGTATGGAATCCACTGTACAGGTTCATAGTCTCTTTTACGCTGAAAGCCTTTTGATTTATTTACCCTAGAATAGAAAAGAAAGTTTTTAATTGATATTCTTAAGGTTGAGTATTAAACAATGAAATGTTTATGTTCATTAACCTAGATCCATGTCCAAAATTGACACCTGGTGGTGGCAGTTTAGATTTTAATACTGACTTTTGAAGGGAAGACATACTGTTAGCTTTAAACACGTGTGCTTTACGCAGAAAATATTATTAACTGGCTTGCAGGTGGATACTTCAATTTGACAAGCAAATCAACAATTTGTTTTGATTTCAAAACCACGTTTACAAGATCACTTAGATCTGCATATCGACGACTAGTTACAAGTTCGTGCACCGACATTGCTAACCAAACTAATCACATAATTTTGTATCCGCCATTATACCCGCTAAAATTTAAATGTAGATATAAACTTGATCCTTCGTATTTATAATAATTTGTATATTGACAATAAAACTAATTCATCTTTTTAATGCATATACATTAATCAATAATAGTTAATTATTAAGATAAAAAAAAATATCGTAAAAAAAATCGTCATTTTTATCGTAGAATGTATGTAATTTATCGACCAGCATCGATATTGATTTTACACTATCGATAATTCAGTTTTGTATGCACGAAATATTCTATAAAGTTGTAGGTCTAGATGTAGATATACTATATTATCCACAGAGAATATTAAATGCTTTTAGTCCTAAGCTTTGATATATACCAAACAATTTTTTCGTTGATCGAAAGTACACGTGTTTCGAGTTTATTTTTATTATTAGCTCAATCGTTTATATATAAATCTTCATAAAATGATTAAAACTAACAATAAAGAGCCAAACATTTTGGTGACAGGTAATTTTGATTAATTTATCGTATATTTCTACAAATGTTTTATTCAATAATACAGATACGATATTTGACATAAAATTCAATTCGGTGACATTTGTATACATCTCTTTGTTTATTTAGTTATTATTAGAAACATTTGGTGATGTTATAAGTCTTTTTTAGGTACACCAGGTGTTGGTAAAAGTTTAATGTGCCGTATGTTGTCAGAAAAGACAGGACTAGTTTGGTTAGATGTTAGCAAGTTAGCTATTGAACATGAATGCTTAGAAGAATATGATGAAGTATATCAATGTCCAATCTTGGATGAAGATAAGGTATTTTTTCATGATTTATTAAATCAATTTATATGCAATAAATAACTTTTATTGACAATCAATATTATTATTTTTTTTTTTTTTTTTTTTTTATAGTTGCTTGATGTAATGGAAAACGTTATGAACGAAGGTGGAAAAATAGTGGATTATCATGGTGCAGATTTTTTTCCAGAAAGGTGGTTTGATATTGTTTTTGTCTTAAGAACTGATAATACAATTTTATATGATCGTTTAGTGGAACGAGGATATACAGGAAAAAAATTAGAGGACAACATTGATTGTGAAATATTTCAAACTATTTTAGAAGAAGCTAAAGCTTCATATAGAACAGAAATAGTTCATGAATTGACGAGTAATACTATGGATCATGTTGTAGATAATGTAAATAGAATATGTCAGTGGATTGAACAGTGGAAGATAGATAACCAAGAATCATAAAATAAGATTTACATACAATATTATTTTATAATATAACACAATTCCTATTTTTTCTTTAACACTGTATATATTATGTAAATAAGACAACAAGTAATCACAGAACATTTAACAAAATAGAGTTTACATCTATATCATATATAAATTTTGCTATTTATACATCGGAGTTCATATACATATATATATATATATGTATATATGATGTGTATATATGTATATATACAAACATATACACACACATATATATCATAAATTATACATTTGGCATGTAAATTTAAGTAAATTTAATCTACAATACCTAAATCTTGTTTTAGTGCTTTTAATCTACTTTCAATACTGCTATAATATTTCATTTTCATGAGAACTTCTTTCGCTTGTTCCATGTCATTATTAGAAAAAGCATCTGCTACTTTCCTAGAGAAACAGATATCTCAATAATTTTAAATAAAGTATAGTTATAATTATTTATAAGATCAAAAAGAAACAATTATTACATGGAAAGTTTATGTAGTATCATTTTGTTTTCTTGCATTAATCGAATTACTTCTTCCTTATCAT
Organism: Vespula vulgaris; assembly: GCF_905475345.1. NCBI lineage: Eukaryota > Metazoa > Arthropoda > Insecta > Hymenoptera > Vespidae > Vespula > Vespula vulgaris. The sequence goes on along the minus strand of NC_066599.1, from coordinate 3,726,318 downwards.
TCGAAGCTGATTCTACTTCCTCATTTTTTTCCATAATTTCCATTAAAAATTCAGGATTTACACTCGTGGTTCCTTCAGGAATTGATATACCTTTTAGTTGAAGCATGTATAATCCTCTTTTCAATGGATGCGTTAGTGTACTATAGGCTTTATTTAATAGAGAGGATAATGATTCTGAAATTTGCTTTTCTTTCTAACAGTATATAAAACAAACAATAAATTAGTTTAGTTATATAATATTATCATTGTCTAAATTAGATTGATACTATATATTTTTAATAATACATATTTTTAAGACGACAAAATTTCTTATAATAATTAAAACACTTACCTCCTTTCTATTACCAAATTTATCAGGATGCAACATACTTTGCAACTGTCTATATTTTTCATGAAGTTCTTGATTATTAACGTTATAATTGAGTTTGATACCAAGAATATCAAAGTAATTCAAATTCTCTGGCATTTCTTGGAGAGTCTTACATTGCGAACAAAATAATTCTGATTTGTATGCAAAATTACAATTCCAACACTTGGAAGGACTGTCGCTAGAATATTGCAAAATATTCGATGAAATTGCAGAATTAACTTTGTCCGTAGAACAAGAATATAATTTTCGTCTTTCTTTCAAAAAACGAGAAAAGATAATATTTTTATTGACGGTATTCCGCATAACTTTTGACACAAACATTCTAATACTGTAAATGTATAACCTAAATGTGTCCGTAAATGATCGAATACAAACTATGAATGATCAATGAAACGTAATACGAACGGAAGATTGCACGAAACATGAGTATAGTACATGATTGTTATTTTTCTAAAACTTTATTACATTCTAAAAGTTTCGTCGATTAGATTTTTATAAATTAAAATTCTTTCGTTTCAGTAAATGTGAAATATTAACATGACACAATCAAATAAATATATAATGTCAAATATAACTAATTAATTATTTAAATTAATCTATTTAATTTGACATAAATAATATTAGTTATATCGGATCTTATTGTATGTCGGATACAATTTTATCTACTTTGCAATCAATGCATAAAACAATCAAGTACTATAACTGCAAAAAGTAAGTAAAATATATGTGTCGAGAAAGAAGGTCTCTTCTTATATCATAAATCTAACTTACCTACCGATACTGATAATGTTAACTTTCATTTATTTTTTATAGTTCATGGTGTTATAGTTAAACCAACGTTATTACAGTGGCATGATTTTCTAAATAAATTTGAATATTTAAATAAATAATTTTTAAATATGCCGACATACGAAATGCCTTTACTTCTTCGTGTGATGGATAAGGTAACGCATTGTAGTTTATCTTATATTTACTTTTATGTAAGATGTAAGTAGAAAGATAGGTTAAAATGTTCTTTCGTAATCTTGAAAGATTTCTATACTAGTATTATGTTTATTTAATAATAGATTAAACTTTATTTAAAATTTAACTTTTCAATAAATGTTTTTATTAATAAACTTAAATGAATTGTAGCCAGAAACCTTTAACGTTTTAAAAAGAGCAGCAACTGCAATTTTTGATAATGGTGGAATTATTAGAAAAATAGAAAATTTAGGTATAAAACAACTTCCATGCAAACTCAGCTTTAGAGGAAAAACTTATTGGCAAGCAAAGTAAATCTTATAAAATATAAAAATATATTCTAGCTTTATCGCTTTTCTCAAGGATCTTATAAATAATTATGTATACTAATTTCATTTTAGTCATTTTTTATATCGTTTTGATGTACCTCCATCAAGAGTAATGGATCTTATCGATGAATATAATCGAGATGTCGATATCCTTAGAAATAGAATATATAAAGAAGAAAACATTCAGCCCATTGAATGTACATTACATGAGGAATTATTACCTCCTATATATAGGTAAATACTTCATAATTTTTTTGAAATAAAATACGTACTATCTATGTTTATATTATTTCATACTGCAAATACTATTTTGATATTTTAGGAAAGATGTTATGAAATTAATGGAGATTGCAGAAATACAGAGAAAAAAACATGAGAAATTACAATTTAACAGAGAAATGGTATATTATCCTTCTTCAAAATCTGATTAAGTTTCATAATTTCATTATCTTATGTACATAGCTTTATAATAAAGTAAACAACTCTATAAAAATTAAACCATTTTAATTAGTTAGATATAGCAAGGTATCTATAAACTTTATACTGAAATAAAAATTTATTTACTGATTTATCATTTATTTGCTGATATTTTAGTTACATCATGAAAAATTTTTTCTTATAACCATCAAAAATATTTGTACAAAATACTTAATATAATTATATATCGTATATTATTATATATAATGATTATTATAATCATCAATATCTCACGTGCAACATGAACTTGTAATATAATATGGTTACGTTGTAACACGTACGAGTTTTTAACGTAACAGTAACAGAGTAACTTTGCAATAATGGTTCTGTATTATAATATATTTGTAATACATAACAATTATTTTTCTACACTGTCCAATATAAAAATCCACACGTAGCATATGTCTTTGTTCTTTGATTTAACAAGTATACATTCTACTTGTTTAGTCCAGAGAGCTATATACTTGCACAGTAATAGTTAATCGTTTAAAACGTTCGGTTTTTTATCTGTTTTTATTGTATTATTACCAGGACAGGTAGATTAAAATTTACAACATACCGATACTTATTTCGATATTCAACGCACGCGTAAATGGACTTTTACAGTATGTTTATTTATCTTTTCTCTTTGCTTATTCCTATTATATGCATAATATATATATGTGTTTATATATATATATATATATATATATATATATATATATATATATATATATATATCTTACGCATAGATCGAATTTGGCCCGCTGAAGAAGAAAGTTATGCGATAGAGTACGCCTATAGCTTGAGTACTTATGGAAGTAAAATAAAATAAAATAAAATTATACTGCGTTCTCATGGAAGAATTTGTTCCATGTTAATCTACGGTTTACATATGTCTGGTGTTTCCAAAATTAATGCCACTTTGATTGGCACCCTTATTGCTACCATATTGTAGACTTATAACACCTTGACCAGCTCTAAGTTGTTCCTCGGTGAAATTACGGACATTTTTATCCGCTTCTTTTGGTCCGATACTTGGCTTGCCATAGTTACCCGCCTAAGAGATAAGAAATTATTAATGAAGGATAAAAATAAAAATAAAAAAAAATAAAAAAACGAAATGAAAGAAAAAGAAAATACAATATACCTTTCTTCCAAGTGATTGTAAGCAAATGACAACAGAGTTCAAATTTTGTCGTTCCCAAAGATCAACAGTTTGAAAGGTTTCCTGAGGTGGGACACCTAATGCTCGTGCAGCTTCAAGAAACGCATTTATATTTTCCATACACTTGAAAGCCAAAGTCGTTTTATTGATCTTCTTTACGGATCCTTCCTTGATATCATTTACCAACCTGGAAACATATGGAAAGATGAAATGGATATTGCAATGTTAGAAAACACGAGTAACGTTTCATTTGATAAATATATCGTAGATTGAAACAAACCTGCAGAGAAGTACACCATCTTTCAGAACCTCATAGAAACTATCCATATCGCCATTGATATTTATGTCCTCACCAGTGATCGTTTTAATCCACTCCAAACATTCTTGAGCTAGTTCTTCACTATATTTACTATTGATCTGTAAAATAAAAAAAGAAAGAAATTTTCAAGATTGTCCTCTTTTATTTTTTAGCGTAAGATGAATATTATTCTTTTTCTTCTTTTTTTTTTTTTCTTTTCTTTTCATTAAATCAAGCAACGACTTCTTTATCTATTCCTATCAAGTTATTAATTATACGAGGTTCCACTGTTCTAAGTAACGCATCCTGTAGGGTTCTGCGACACGAGCGTTACTGCTGGAGTCACTGACCTAACTCGTTTGAACACCAGTTCGTTGTTCCTCCGCTGGTACGTATGGATCATCTCCATAAGTATATGCAACGCGTAGCGTTCGAAGAGAAGATTTATTCGAGTCAATTCACGTCCGGAGGATCTCATTACGTTTTTAACGATACAACGTATGTATCTAAGTACCTAAACGTTTGTCCTCTCTTAAACAACGTACATATATATGTAAAAAGAAGTATAATAAAAATCACTAACTTGATACGTTCATGAATGAAAAGATTTAGAAAGATCTTAAAACCGATACAATGCGTATATCTCATGTGTATCTAAAGATTCTTAAAGAATACAGATATAAACGAGAATAAAAATGAACTTCATACGTACGTTTAACACGAATTATAAATTTTCAAGAGAAAAGAAAAGAAAAGAAAAGAAAAGTATCTGAAAATTTTTTGAACGGGTTCGAGATTGATGAAATCATCCATTCTTTATATGTTTATCAAGGTGGTGAAAAAAAGTAATAGACAGATCTTTAAATTCTTAGAATGGACATGGTGCAACAAAAAAGGAAAGAATCGATGTGTGACGATTGAAACGATTGAACTTCATCGTTTACCCAAAAAGGAATGGCATCCGAAGTTGGACCGACGCCCCGCATTCATCTCTCCACGATGTATGCATATATTCCGTTAGACATACGGTCTCTTTCTCCTCTCTCTCTCTCTCTTTCTCTTTCTCTTTCTATCCGTATGCAATTTATGCATCCCGATGCACTTCACGCGTCTCAAACTAGTCGCGAATCCCGATCGCGACTCGAACGTTAGAACAACATACCATCATTCCATTTACCCATCTGCTCCTGCCTCCTCCTGTAAAAATGTTTTCGCATTTGGCCTACTCTAACCAACGATGGAAATTTTCTGCATCTAACGAACGAACCTCGTAAAACGTGCTTTTGCGCTTTTACTTTATCGCTCTAAGAACCTTGACTTCATTACCCTGGAAAGAAAGAGAGAGAGAGAGAGAAATCGTCTTGCAAAGTAAACATGACGACTTGACCTTCCTTTTGTAATTGATCATTTCTTTTATTATTATTCTTCTTCTTTTTTTTTTTACCCGTAAGTAAGAAGATATAAGACGATTCATTGTCATATTTTCTGTAGTACGATATGTATACAGAGTACTATAGAGTACTATAGAATATATGTGTGTATACATACTCGTTGTAATATATATTCGATGTAAAAAGTTTATTTTCTAATCTTCTTAAATCTATATGTTATATAAAAGAAAAGGATGTTTCACGAATATAAATAGTTACCAGTGTGTCCAAGTTTCATGTGAATTTTAAGTCGATTATAATTGAATTAATAATTGATAGTTATATGAATAATTATATATGTATGAAAATGAAGATTTATAAGATATATGTTTATATCATTGTTCTTCAGAACGAACGTAACAAAAGTTCTTACGCACGAACGTATCATATGCCTTATATTAATATAAATATATATACATATAAGTAATCGAAGAAATGTAAACAGAAGATGACGAGAATTTATACGTTACGTTACTGTATTATTTAGGGTCACATTATCAGAGGAAAAGAGAGGGAGAGAAGGAGAGAAGGAGGGGAGAGAGGGAAGGATCTGGTTTAAGGACAACAATCTTTTTCGTTTAGTTGATCTTGGTACTCGAGGAAGGAGCAATGGCAGAACATAAATCTTATACGAAGCATTCTCATTCTCCGCTTTATTCACTCTTACCTGAGACGTCGTTCAGAACTCAGAAGAAGAAGAAGAAGAAGAAAAAGAAATAGACAAGAAAAAGGATAAGATAAAAATCGTCCTTTTATGTTCGAACAAGCTTCTTCGTAGAAGGAAAATTATTAGTCATAAGCGTCCGACCAAACGATTTATTCTCAGGAAGATAATAAGTATACCTAAGTCTAGAGAGTGGTTCTTTTTCTATTTAAAAAATTCATCGAAAAGAAAACGTTAAATCGACTCTCCATAATTCGTCGCTAAAATTTAACTCACGTTAAACGTATAAACATTTTTTTATTGTTAGGTATACATAACGAAACATAAATTTATGTAGTTCATAACTAAACAATCCATTGACTCATTCCTCGTTTTTCTCCCTTTTTCGAGCATGCTATCGTAGCGATACTACAGCAGTTGTCATAGTGTAGGACACGATCATGTCTATATTTAGATATTAAGTAAGTCTACGATAATTTTATTAACACGGAAAAAGGAACGGCTTACTGGTAACGTATCAGTGACAAAATATGTATTATACTTCTCTTGGGAAATGATGAAAACAAATAATAGCGATAATTCTCGTGGTTTTAATCCGATTTAAAATTACTTTAACACGATCAAATCATTTTCTTTTCCTGCAATTTTTTCTCTTCGCCCTTATTTTTTCTTTAGAATATAAGCAATGATATTTTTAAAGAATTGCGACGATAAGAGTTTTGACGTGTGTCCCCGTTTATACGCATGATGTCATTGGATAAAGGTTTATCTAATCGATAGATTTGCACGCTTGTATCGTGAGTACGGAATAGGAACAACTACTGTAACCTTTCGTCAGAAACTCGCTGTAACCGTTATAACGTCGATATCGACGATGTTTCAGAAGAATGTTATGTTGCGTTGTACTTAATAAATCGATTAGAAACGAGACGATAAGAATTCAAATTTCCCGCTAAAAATTTTATCTTTTTTCCGGTACCTGATGCAGGTAGAAAAAGGTAGGCAGGTATACATTTCCGTTAGCTGAACTTTCTAAACATCACAGAGCGTTTGTGTGTATGTATATATATATGTGTGTGTGTATATATATATATGTAGGTAGATATGTATGCATTTTTATAGTGAAACCTTCCACGAAGGGAGATATAGGTACAGAAAAGGGGAAAAAGAAAAAAAAAGAAAATGAAAAGAATTTAGAGAAGAGAGAAGAAGAAAATTAATTTCGAGCGAAACTGAGAAGAAGATTCACAATTTTCTTACTCGTAAATAAATTAACGATAAAATGACGAATTAATTTTTTTTCCACATATGTAACTTTTCTCTAACATAAAGATATTAACAGCCAGTTATTTTCTACCGGTAACCGCGAAACCGTTGAGCGATTTCTAGTATGGGACAGTCCGTTCTCATGCTGTGCTACGTCAGCGATAGCACCTCTATGTATTCAGCACGAAATTTTCAAGCGAACAAATTCCGCAATACTAGTAATAAAAATAATAATAATAATAATAATGGAATGATGATTAAGAAAGTGATAAGAAATGCCATTAAATGGTATAAGAATGTTTCTAAAAATGAACGTTCAATGTAAAAAATTTAATTTTATTCGTGTATTTCTATAAATAAAATCTATAGTAATAATAATAAGAATAATATAAGTAGTGTTAATAGTGACAAATGTTTTTAATAAATATAGATAAATGTTGGTAACGATATACGTTTTATATAGAAAATTCCATTCATCAAAGGCAATTCGTTGAAATGTAAAAAAAGATAAAAAAGAAAGAAAGAAAAAATGATAAATACAGTCTTTTATCTTGATAAAAATCCCGATCATCAAATCGTTCGTTTCGAGGAAGAAGAAAAATGTAAAAAGAAAAATCTTATCAAGGATCATAAATGAGCTTATTTAATATCATATTTTTTGTGAAAGTAAAAAGGAAACGGTCGTGTAATAAATGATTATTTCGATCGATTACTTCAAACATTATTTTATTGTTCCTAAGTATATCGATATCTCGACTTACAGTGGCGCAGTGTTAATGTACGTGTAAATGTGTGCTAAGAAATATTTTCATGATTCGCTAAGCCTTATCTATCTTATCACGAATATATCTCTGTCGTTATGCTTTATAATAACAATTTATCGAGACATTGCGATATTCTTCGATATATGATTAGATCGTTGTATGTATTACATATATTCAAAACGCGAAAAATAAGATTATCAAAATTATAATAATTTTAATTCAATCTATTCATAAAATTCATTAAGTTAAAAAAAAATTAAAGATAATATATATATATATAATTAAATTTCTTTAAAAAAAATTATCGAATTTTAACTAAATAGATAATATCAATTTGATTAACAAAACAAATAGATAATAATATTTGTAATAAATGAATGATTATTCAAAAGCAATGATAGAAAATTGACTAGTAGAAGACAAAAAAAAAAGAGAGAGAGAAAAAGAAAAAAGGAAAAAAAAGATCGAAAGTATATATTTGAATATGCTATTAGAACGCGCGTTTATAAATAAAACTTGAGAAAAGCAGAGATTGGTTCGTTTTACTAATATAAGAGCGAGAATGGAGTTGCATTCGCGTTAAAAGTGCACCCGAGGGCAAGTACTGATAATTAAAGGATTACCATGCGTGACTCCCCACGTGTGTCTCACGGTCACGGCACGATGACGATCGGCTTAATGACACGTTCGCACGTTCACGGCCATGAAAATCAGGTCAGAAAGAGAGAGAGAGAGAGAGAGAGAGAGAGAAAGAGGGAGAAAAGGCAACTTTATATGTCGACGATAAAGAGCGAGACGGATCGACCCTTACACGTTTCTTCCTTTACCCGACATCATTTTTGAGAAGAGAACAGTCGAAGGCTTCTCAGAAGATATCTCTCTGCCTTGATCAATTAATTTATCGACCATTTTGAACGAGAAAGAACCTCGACAACTTAGCGATAGCCTTATGATCTCTCTTTCTCTCTCTCTCTCTCTCTCTTACTTTTTCTTTCTCTGTCTTTATTTATATTCATTCATTATTATTATACGATTTACCGAACAAAGAAAAGATTCCAATGTTTAATTCCAACTTGACTCGACTCAGAATAATCATCTTTCATTGACGTATAGCATAGTATAGTATAGGATGGATCAAAAGTTTCTAGATGATTTGAAAAATCAGTTAGTTGCTTTTCAATAAGCTCCTTTTAAGTTTCTTTTTTTTTCTTCTTTTTTTTACTCTAGATCGTAAACTTGAGAAACTTTCTAAAAGCTGAAAAGGAAATTATTCTAAGAAGTCTCGGAAAAGATTAATCGATTTTTAAAATCATCTGAGAACTTTTATCCCATCCTGTAGATAGTATTTGATTACCATATTTTTTCTATATTTTTTTCTTTTGTTTATGTTTTATTTCCCTTTCTCTTTGTTAGTTTCAAAGACAAACAATGTAAATACGACCGATCAGTTTCCTTTTCGGTAGATCGTTCATCGAGGATGATATTCGATGATACCACGTAGTATGGATTTGCAGCTGTTAAAGGAATTTTCAAAGGCTCGTTTAACGATTCACCTTATAAGGGAGTACGGTTAAGGACGATCGAATTTATAGCGGATTCGAATCGATATTTATACGATCTCGAAAGAGACTAAATCGTTGACCCACTTTGTAAGGTCAACGATTGCATAATATCTACTTACTCGACTTATACGTACGACTTATACAGCATATGTGTATGTATATACACATACAAACACACATATATATCTATGTAAGTAAACGTGAAGGTTGTCCAGTTGTGTGATCTCCACCATATACGGTTAGTCTAAACGAGAGTGTCCTGTGTATACGATTTAAAGGAATTACGTCTCCTTACGCGTAATACTCGACATAGTTAGAATTTAAACGCGTGTTTGTCTTACTAAAAACGTCATAGTTCTCATTTCTGTCGTGATTTTTTCTTCTTTTTTTCTTTTAACCATTTAATCCTTTAATGCATGATTTATTTTTTGTAAAAATTATTTGCAAACATTATACTATTAAAAGTAAATGTTGTAATAATTTTTCGCAAGAAATTTTCAATGAAAAATTGCATTATTGGAATTGTAGAATGTTGCATTGGAAATGTAGAATGCAATTTCGACGAACGTTCCTTTGAAAATTTTATTTTGTTAGAAATAATTCTGATGTTGAATAGTTCGCAATTTTTTGTATATGTACATTCGATAATTGCGTTAGATTTGTATATGCATGAACGACGATTAGTTTTGATGATAATTTTAAATGATTATTGATGACAATATTGGTTTCTATACTTGGATAACTTTTGACTAATCCTGTAAACGAGTCCCGACTGTCTCGTTTTAATATTTCTCTCACGATTCTTCGAAGAACGTATTTCTATATACATACATACATACATACATACATACATACATAAGTAAGTAGATACATTGTTGCGTCGATTATGAGAGAAGAGGGAACATCGTGTTGATGTCATCCGAATAAAAAACCGTCCGAGATCTAGTCAGCCATTTTTAGATAGTAAATTCGATATACCTATCTCATGTTCGTCGTTAATTTAAAATATTAAAAATTTTTATGGATATAATTTATATTTTATAAAACTTGTTCTTATTAAAAAAAAAAAAAAAAAAGAGAGAGAAAATAAAACAAGAAAGGAAAAATATGAAAAATGAAAAGTTAGATCTCTTTCTCACTCGTCGTGGGAATTTAAAAAGAGTGATTTATAAGAATGCAAGGTCACAAGTAGGGTTGGTTCGTACAATGTAGAGGTCAAGAGTCAACCTTCTTCATCCTTCTTTTTTAATTCCAGTTTCCGATGTGAAAGGATCATCGTCGTTTCGCAGAGAATCAACTTGTATCAGAATAATTTTGAAAGGAACTAACGATATGTGTATACAAGGTATACATAAAGTTCCTAGATGATTTAAAAAATTTAAATACTCTTTTTCGAGACTTTTCACGGATTAATTCTCCTTTTTTTTTCGTTTGCTTAGATTGTAAAACTACAAACTAAATAAGAAATTTTGGTCCATATTCATCTAGAAAATGTAATTATTAAATATAAATGATATTCGACTAAACAATGTAATAATCAAAATCAAGAGACCTATCGACCGACATAATATTATGACATAAGGAAGAAGTTATGCTTGAATGAGTCACGACATGGAGAAAGTTTTCTCATAAGGTCAGCTCCATGTAGATTGCGTTTAGATTATTTCAAGGTATTCTTCACTTTTCTAAGTTTATTTTTAACAAAGAAGATCGAGGTCCTTCAACGAAGAATAAAAATTCCTAAGAGTCGATCAAACTTTATCAAAAGATATAAATTTTCGATTAATAATTGGAATTCGGATTAAAAATTATGAATGTCCTTGAAAGTTCTCGAGACCTGACAATTAAATAAATCACTCGAGAAAATCATAAGAAAGTAATTATTTAAAAGAATTCCAAGAATCGTAATTGTATACTTTTATTTGCTAAAGAATTAAGAGAAAATAGATTTAAAAAAGAAATTCTTTTTATATATACGATATAGTACATTCGTCATTTTAAGAGACATAGGTGTAACTCTTATGAATAATTCATCACGTTAATGAATTCTCGTTAAGATATATGGAATAAAATAAATATAACTTTCTAACGTAATTAATTATAGTAGATAGTTTTGTTCGTAAAGTAATCGATATATAATACACGTATATAGATATATGATAGAAAGGGAGAGAGATCTTTGAACTGGAAAATCAACGAGCAAGATAATAATTCGAGATAGTCATGCTTGACGACTCACTGCATATAAATGACGTTAATTATGGATTTAGAATCTGTTAACACCTGGATAAGAATACGTTAGATGATTGCTCAAGGAAAATGAGAAAAAAATGTTGATTCGAAATCTGATCGCATGTCATTGATCAAGAATAAATTCATGTATTCGATTAGGATTGAAGAAAAAAAATAAAGAATGATTTGGAGTTGTCAGAAATCATACGGTTATAATCTCGTCGTGTGCTAGTAGAAGCAAGAGCAAGCAAGATTCACGATCTCGTGATTCCAAAGTATAAAGAACGAGCCGGAGAACCACATTCCAAAGACGATAAGCTTGTATTCTCTTGTAATGAGCATACTCGTCTATAAGAATGATCGTTTCCTATGACATTCATATTGATCTAAATAAAATCGAGTTTAATTTTTATTTTCTGTTTATTCGTTTACTCCATTATTATTTTCTTTCTTATCTTTCTTTTAACTTTTTTCCATTTCCTTCAAAAGTATAACAAAAATAAAAATATTTTCTATTCACAAGTTTCATAATATTTTTCTTTATGCTTCTTATGGGTCAAAGACTCGTATATGTACGTACAATAGAACTATTTTCAATGTGTCAGAATGCTTATCTCACATAGGAATTTAGTTTGAGTCATTCCATTACTTTAGTCAGAAAGTTAATGTAATCGAAATGTCGCGATATGATGTAACTAGCTTTATATATTATAATAAAATAATTCGTTGCAAATCGTTAATCAATACAATAAAAAAAAATTATAGACGATATAATAAAAAAGTTTTCTTCGAAAACTTGATCTTTCTTTGGATTTGATTAAATTTAATTTGATTTAAAAATAATAATAGAATAAAATCTACATTCTTTCTCAACATCCTTTTCATTCGGAAGTTGCAGAGATTTGTGGTTTTAGTTAGTAACACGGTACTTAAACGTAAAACGATAAAACGTGAGTCATCGTTGCTTTGAGAGATAGTATTAGAGACGACGTATTCCCATATTCGGTGCTAGCCGAGCTGTGATTATTAAATAGCAGCGGCAGCGGCAGCGGCAACAGCAGCAGCAGCAGCAGCAACAGCAACAGCTTCTCTCAGCGAGAGAAGAAAGGCAAAAGCTTTCGTGTGTGCCGGCAGTACCGTTCTTTCTTTCTACTCCCAAGCCGCAGGAATGTTCAACGATCGGGATTTAAAGCGAGAGGAACGAGTACGCAGAAGAAATTCCTTCCTTTGCCATTTTAAAATCAACGACAAAGAAACGAGAGAGAAAGAAAAATCGATTATAAGATCTAAATAAGATTTTAGATTAACTCGTTGAAAAGATTCACTTCTTTTTCCTTTTTTCTCTTTTTCTTTCTTTCTTTCTTTTTTTTTTTTTTTGAACAGAAACAGAATCAGCCTTCGTATTCATGAACGAAAGAGATATCCAGAAAAATAAGCTTCCATTTTTGGACTTCCGGAGCCTGTTCTGAGACAACCCACGACACTTGCGTGATTCGATAAACAGACACGGCACGAACGCTCTGTTGCGTATAAATATCTAAACGACTTTTAGACTTTTATAAGTGCTTGATAATCATTTTTATTCTAAGCTTTATTCCAAGTTATAGCAGATTTCGAAGAAAAAATTCAATGGCTATAAATCATAAAAAGTGTGTTTGAAAAACATTGTATTAACGCGAGAAGAGACGTCTCGATAAATTTCAATTCATTTCTTTATTCGTTCATATCTCTGTGCTATATATTCATATATTTATATACGGTAATGTAATAGCAAGGACAAAAGGAAGAAGAAAGATAGAATCTTTAATATCGTTGATCGTAGGAAAGAAGAGTTCGTAAGGCTCACCGAATGAAAATAAGGAGGTGTAACCATGGCCGGCAAGTTTTGCGAGGGACGCTCCCTTCTTCGGCAACTAGGTCTCATTTTAATTCCCCTTCGAAAGAGACGATCGGCAAGCAGCTGTCGCCGTTTGTGTGGTACGTATACCATATTCTAACATATCTACTAATACCAATACTAATCTTACAGAGTCAACGAAGACGACTCAGATTCTTTCGATAACTTTCCCTGTATTGGAAAATGCCTCGTGAACTTTCAAATTTACCGCTTCTTCGTTCAACAAGTGTTGAATATACTGATTTTAACGCGTGATATCTCTAATATTATCCGTTGGAAACAGAAAGACGATTGAGAGAAGATTTATTAGTCTGTTTGTATGAACGTTCGAAAAAGTTCTCGTTTTAAAAGATTATTCGAACTAACGAATAACAACGTATCGAAACAAAGGACCCTGAAAAACGAAATTTAAGATAAGACAACACGATCCATAAAATAGCTGGAGATAACGTCGTTGACATGAATTTAATGCAAAGGTGTGCGAGAGCCGCGCCCGCACGAGTATTCGGTGAGTAGGTCACGAATCGACATCTTGCTGGGATGATAGAGGGTGGTTGTGTGATATAGGTTGACTGTGTCAGGGGTGAAAATCGGTGTGTCTAGCAAAGAGGAGATTGTAGAAATGGTCGAGAGGTAGTTGTGGGTGGATCAGGCGTTACCTTTCTCTGCGCTTCCGCTGCAAAACCGGATTTGGTAGCCCTGTGACTGGCCATGATCCTTCGAGTCGAGGTCGTTCACCGACGAGGAGGACCAACAAGAACGAGAGACGTTGCAAAGATTTTTCTTTCTTGTTTTAGTTTTTATTTCTCTTTCGGTTCTTCTTTTTCTTTTGCTTTTTGCTACGAATCGAAATCGATTCCCGTAAAAGAAGATGAAGAGATCGATTATCTTTTTCTATCTATCTATCTTTCTTTCTTTCTTTCTTTCTTTCTTTCTTTCTTTCTCACTCTTTCTCTTCGAAGACACGAGGAAGAATAAGCGAGCGTAAAAAACGAGGTTCACGATTCGACGGTCGCGGCACGACTGAAGCGACGCTGCCGAACCGAGACGGGTGCAGGATTCGTGCTTCTTCTCCGGCGCCGATTGGTCGCGACGCGCGCGAGTATTGAGTTTTCGAGCGACACGTGATCTCCGTTCTCCAGTCTTGCTCCGGAGATGACGTCAGCAGCAGATGAATTCCTTAAAGCATGGTTCACGTATGAGAAGTTTTACGAGACGACTGATCTCTGAAAATAAAAGATTTTTTTTTTATTAAAAACCTTGAAACGAATCAAGGCATTTTCTTTGTTTTCTGCTGTTATTAATTTCGACGATTTTTAAGAATCGATAAGTAGATCATAGTATAGTAGTATAAACAATTATTGTTTTTAATCATTAGCACGTACTCAAAGCTAAGATTTTGGACGAATGAAAAAGAATAGGTAGTATGTTCGATCGAGAGAGATGACGCCATCGCCTGTTGAATTCTTTGAATCTGGCCACGTCTTGGACCTTGCCATCTCACTTTGAGAGTTTTCCATCACGCCCACGACTTCTAGGTGGTCCTAACAAGTACATCACATGAATAGAATATTCTACTCTCGAAAATGTCTTATTATTTCATATTTTGAAAATATTACAAATTTTATCATATTTTATGATACGATATCTTTTGATTGTAATATGTTGCATACTTAGTTTTGTAAATTCATCAATAAATACGAAATGTACATACACATAAGCATACGCAAGATGACTCATTAGTGATTAAGGTCGTATTTCGTTTAAAATTGCAATATCGTGTGCGGTTTTAAATTATAGCGTTTTTGACTGATTAAGCAAAAACGAATAAAGATAAAATGAAGGAAATCGAAAAATATACATTTCTATAAATCTCTATATAAAATTATATCATTTAGAATGATATATGATTTAATCATTTTAACATTTAATTTACTGAAGTTGATTATAAACTCATTCGATGGAGAACACTTAGCGTATACCAGAACTAGTATCATGAAATTTTGTTTGGATTAAAGACTACGAGTAAACTTAATAATATCTTGATATTTTCATTGCAATGCTCTTCTGAAATATATTAATTTATATTTCATTCTGTGTGTTGTGTGTATTATTTCATAGAACTTGAGTAAGAAATTAATAATTGGCAAAAAAAAACGACGAAGTATCAGATATCTACAAAAAACTGGACCCTCTCAATTTAATTGTATCGTATGACGAGAGCAAATTAAAAGTTATCTATCGAATGTCAGAAGGGTAAATCATATCGATATATTTATATATTTAGAAATAATTTTAGTTTGTAACTTACATATCGATTACTTTTACAAAATCGATATAACAAATATCCAAAAATAGATAATAGAATCCGCTAAAACAGGGTTCTATTATTATCGGTTTAATAGTATGTCGATAAAACAGTTTTTTGCTATTATCTACAAAGTAGTATGTCGTTAAAATAGGAATCTTCTATTATGTCAATAAAGTAGATATCTATTATTATCGGTTGAATATTATGTCGATAATACACGAATCTACTATATCCGATCGTGAATAAGAATAAGAATCTCCTATTACCGATCTAGTATATGCTGCCAAATATGTAGTACTGTTGAGATCAACTCTTACCTCATATACTCTACTGCTTAAGCAGGATTCATATTCTTAGCCGAATGATATGATCGACAAAAGTGCTCTGCTATTACTAACTGTTATCAACATTTTTTTGTAAAACAAAAATTATTACCGAATATTTTCTTGATCAATGAAAAAGTTTTTTTAGTATGTGCTTAATTGACAAAGTACATATTTAAGATTATTTTACTATAAAAGTAAATAATTGAATGTAACTTCTAACGCTATTTAACAGTGATTGATTTTTCAAGTGATTTTATAAATTTGTCCCTATCACTACACTATTGTTATAAATACTAGCAATAGATTTTTACTGAGAAGAAAATGTATCGAATAACGTACTTTGAACGGGTAATTTTATCGAGTAGAAACAAACGGTTAATTTATCGAAAAAAAAGTATTTACCATCTTGAAGTTGTTTTTAACAAAAACTACTTCAACAATTGTGTAAAATACCTTTATTTCTAAAAAAAAAAATTATTGTATATTAAATAAATACAAATATCATTAATATCGATGTTGACTATTTTTATATTTTTATATAAATATTTATTGACTATTGAAATAATAAACTTTATTTTTACGTATCAGAATATTTAGTAAAACTATTCGATCTACGAAAAATTTAGATTAAAAAATTTTGCTCCAAATGAAGATGTTGACTTTTTAAAAAAGAAATTCATTTTGCACAGAGATCTAATAGATCAAATAGTTGATACGTCCCTGAATGCTCGTCCCCTCGAAGGGAGGTGCGGCCTGCACCGGAAAAAGACTGGAGGGGCGCTTTTAGTAGGACGTAGCTTGTATTATGTGCCTTTAGGCCGGACTATATACAGTCCTGTTTCACTGAAGCGGTAGCCGCGCGTAACACGCTTGAGTTCGCGGTCGAGTTTGCTCGTTTTATTGTCCAGATAAAGACGATAATCATTGACGTTCGAGGAAGTTAAATGAGAAAGAAATAAGATCGAAAAAGCTTTACTCTCGTGCGAGCAGTGCAACGTTTGTCAAAGAAATTACCGTATTCAGGGGTGTCTTTTGTATTTTCTCGATCATCAGTGATATTAACTTCCGGTTGTCGATAGAAAAAAAATGAGCGTAGAGGCGCGAAAATCGAAGATCTCGATACACGTTGTCATCTGATTCTTAAGATTCCATCAAATGTGATGATAAGTTTATCGAGAAAGAAACCATGTTCGATCCAGTCTCCGAAGAAGAAAAAAAACGATTCTTTAGACAGAGCTACGGTGCCCATTTACCAGGGTAAGGTATACATATTGTTGATTTTTCTTACGATTTTCTTTATATGTATTCATCAATTGGATATAATTGTCGAAAGAATAATTTAACTTAATTTTATTAGAAACTTGAATCGGTTCGTTGCCATCCAACTATATTCGTGAAAGAAACATAACTCTGTATTGTATAGAAAGAATCTAGCGTATTATCGATTGGTCTTCTTTCATTCACCCCGTCGAAACTTGTAAGGTTTTTAAAGGATACGTTAAACGTTATTGATCTCCGAAGAACATTTCTTAAGAATTACAAAGATCGAATATTATTCTACAAGAGAGAGAAAACATGATCGTCAACGACGATCGTTTAACCAACTCATAAACAGGTCTAATTAAATTTGCAAGTTGATTAACGCCAGTACTAAATGTCTCGGTCTCGGATATACGTTGCATAACATACGCAAACAATACTGAATACCGAAGTAACAATTCGATGTGTGCATCATCGTTGCGTATCAGTAGAACGAAACCGATCGGTATTTAAACAACGAGAGTAATTTTATTTATAAACGAGTTGAAATAAAAGCGATTGAATACATTTTAAATAAATGAGATTAACAATATTAAACGATCCAATTTGAAGAAAATAACTCTATAAAAAAGCAGCCGACTTTGAAATATTATATCGAAAAAAAAATAGCGTGTATCAGCTTGATAAAAATAGATATCACTGATCTCAAAGAGTACTCGCACTTTTACTCTTACGGAAAGTTACATACGTTACTTACAAGCCCGATAACGGTGACTTTCTATAGAACCGTATAAGTGCGCGGATGTCAAACGACATGTCCATGGAATATATAATAGACAGGGCCTATGTCTCTTGTGAGAGGTTTGATTACGTGATAGACGATCGAAGATGAACGGATAAAATTACTACATGTGCTTAGATCTCTCTTATTTTATCTCTCTAAAGATTTATACGACCCTTTTTATATCACTTTCCAAGAATGTTCAAGCGTCAAAAACGGTCTGATTATTTTGAGAAAGGTAACGATCTCGTTGATAGAACACCATCTTGGATTCTACGGTTTCTGAGCAAGAAACTTCGACGCGTCGAACCGTGAGGATTCATTTTTAATTTTCTTATACTCTCTTCCTTAATTCTTATAATCTTTCCTATATTCTTATAATATTTCAAAAGAGAGATAACTACTTTTTATATCTTTTATTTAAAAACAAAAAGAAATAAAAAAAGAGATTTATCCACTAAACAAATACCTTGACCTTTACCAAATCTATATTTCAGTTAGCCAATTAGCAACGTGTTAATCGTGTACAATCAATCAAGGTGATCGTACCGCAACGATAAATACGCGAGTACCGATCTTCTAACTAGGTCTTTCCAATTTGCAACGATTCTGTCTTACAAATCACGCTAAGTCCATCGTTGTGTCTTTCTGGGTTGTCCTTGAATCGGAGATTAGATCAAGTGAAAATTAGATTGCGAGTGTAACCCTTGACACATGCATCGGGAAAGTATCGACCTCGAGGAGTGTATCGTGAAGCTGGTACCACGACTGGTACCGAAACACTTTACACTCCCTGTTCTCAACCACGCAAGGGTGAAATACGCGTGAAACTACCCTGTTTATAACGTTTCGTATCGAAATTTATCCTAACCAGAAGAACGTATTCTTGTCCTACGATATAAGATCTATCAATCTTTGAAATTACTATCGAACTTAAGAAATTAAATTAAAAGTTTGAATACACATCTTTGAATAAAAAAAAGGTTTGACGCGTTAGTTAAATAAAGAAATATTCAAAAAAAAAAGAAAATAAAAAAATAGGAATGATCGAACGAGAGGATAAAACTTTAATGAGTTTTGTAGAGAAAAGAAAATATTTTAAATAAAGTCGAAAAATAAAAGAGCTCGTTAAGATAATAATTCCTTACGTGAAAATTGTTTCTTAATTATTTTTTTACTTTATCGTATCATTGAAATATGATTTTAATGTAAGAAGAAAAAAATATGTTGATGGATATTGATATGTTTGTGAATCTACAAGACCTCGAGCAATGACCTAGATCGATTTCATATCGATCTCAGAGTATCACGACACACGTCGATCATATATAAACGACTTTCTGCGATGCACGGTAATAGTCAATACACCATGACCGTCACAGTGTGAGGTTCCCATCTAGTAGTAGTAGGTCACCGGTAGTACATTTTTACGATCCGTTACGTTCAATGAGCCGATGGTATCGTCATCCATTGTGTTTTATGTCAAAGAGAAGATCAAGATCGTTTTTAAACGATT
The DNA here is from genome assembly GCF_905475345.1 of Vespula vulgaris. Taxonomy (NCBI): domain Eukaryota; kingdom Metazoa; phylum Arthropoda; class Insecta; order Hymenoptera; family Vespidae; genus Vespula; species Vespula vulgaris. The sequence goes on along the minus strand of NC_066599.1, from coordinate 3,706,725 downwards.
TTCGAATAAAGATAACAGTTTCTTTTACATCTTATATATTTTTTCAGATACACAGGTCACTGTCCAACTCTTAAGTTTCGAGTTGGAAAAAGATTTGGAGCGAACACGGAAGAAATAATGAGGGTAAAATTGATTATATATAGATTCGAAATGAAAATATATTAAATCTACCGATCTATATAGATTTCTAATGTTCTACATCTTTGAGATCTTAATTAATAATTAAGAATTAAATATTAATAAAGAAAAAGAGAGTACACATTTTATTATTTTTTATTTTACAATCAAAAAACCGATCTATAGATGTGAAATATTATTCGATATTTTTTAGATCTATGAATCGAAAGTTCTATTCGTTTACTAAATAAAACAAAATAATAAATTTTTATATATAAATATAATATTAACAACTTCGTTTTATTTTTATGGAAGATTTAGATTTATGATTAATGATCTTTTAGATTTCTCTACTCGAAAGTTAAAAACTCATTTAAGAGACAGAACACTTGATAGATCTGATATAAAAAAAAAAAGTATAGTCCGCGTAATTCTATCTTAAGAAATTAGCTTCGTTTGAAATCCTTCTTATACGTTCATAGGAGTTGCTAGAAAAGAAGATCTTGAAATCAGGGCCTTATAGGCCGAATTCCGGTAAGGACGTTGCGCTCGTTACGATATCTAAGGAGAAGGACATTAGAAGAGATTGGAAAAACGACGCACACTTGTATAAAGCACCACCATATATTTTAGGATACACAGGTAAACAAATTCTTTAATGTAACAAATTTACAAATTCATTTTCTAAAAAAACAAAAAAAATCTCACGTATTCCGTAATTTCGGCTTTTCCGTTTATCTGAAATAAAAGAAAAACAAAATGATTCTTAATTTTAAGAGTTAATATATATGTATGCTTTGCCCGCATACATTTTTGAAATAATATTCTTTAAGAGAATGATAAAAAAATTTTAACTTTTGTTAACGTTTACTTCTTAAGAAATAAAAAATAGACTTATGATAATAGAGTCGATGTTTAGAGTAGCCTACGACTCGAGAGTAAGGCTATTTGAATTTTAATTCGTAGGATACATACCTGGCTTTAACAACAGGTACGGTCTTCCTTTTATGAAGGCGGTCGAAGAGGGTGCAAAAGAATGGCACGAAGTTCAAAGTAAACTAAGGGCACGTAGGGACGTGATGAAAGCTCAGGCTGAAAGGACAGACTCAAGAAATCTTTTATCACGTGTTAGAGCTGATAATGTTGCCGTTGAGATCGATCATGGTCAAGAACGAGAACGAGTTATTTTCGGTAAATTTGAACGATGAATTTCATCAGTTTCATAAAACAATTTCGCTCGGTAAATTTTATTTTTTGTCATATATAGATTGTACTGTCTCTCCGGAGAAACCACCAATCGTTGGCTACACAGGACACATTCCTGGAGCAAAAGGTGAAGTTGCACTTTCTAAAGGATACACTCAAGCTGCTAAAAAGGGTTTAGAATTAGTAAGGAAGGAGCGTGAACAAAGACTGAATAAAACGAAGGATGTTCATCCTGTTCAAAGGGTACTCGATGCTGCTTGTGTCGATGAAACTGGTCATACGAGAGCGTAAAAGAAAAAAAGAACAAAAAATTCTATATTTTAGGAAATATATGTGTATGTATTATAATCTTTATCTTTGATACAAGAATGAAGATTTTGAGAAAAAAAAAAAGAAGAAAAAACAATATAAAAATTTGTAAATTTTGATTTACAAATGGTAAGCATATGTATCTCTCTTCTTATTTTTTTAGTCTATATGCCGAGAGTCTCTATAAAATATTGATTTTATCAGTTGTATCTTGGCTATTAAATATTAGCCGCAATACGTACTTAAAATTCGCCGATCGATATCTTATGCCAGCAAAAGTGGATCAAGTATAGATCGTGCCTTATCCATTTTAATGTGGGAAAGAAGTTAAGAATTAAGCACGAAATAAACAATAAAACTTTCTTTCTTCGTAGAAGATTACGACGACGATTATTATATCAAATATAAATACTTACTGTCCTCTTCTATCGTCACTTTTACGAAATGAATACATACTATATATTTATGAGATAATGGAGATAATTAAAATAGCGATGTTTTTTCATTTTCAAAGGCTTTCCAATTTTTCTCTATAAATATTTCGAAGTAGGATATTTATATGAGCCGGTAATTGTGTAAAATGATCCAAGTCATATATTTCTCATTTTGAGATATTTTAACATTCGAGTTTGAATTATTTAAAAATTATTTTTCTATAATAACAAAGAGAAAAAGTATTATTATAAATTATTATATACTTACTCTTAAAAAATAATTCTTTTATATCATTTCAAAAGTTTCAAAATGAATTTAAAAATATGCGAGACAAAAAAAATATATATATATATATCTTTTAATATTTCGAATGACTTGAACCATTTTCATAATCACGAATTTATTTATTCAATCTAGGTTCGTTGCTCACATATCAATTAGTGATTTTCCTCGTGTCAACGCACTCCACGCCTAACTATTCCGTCCATTTACGAGAAATGACTCTTTGTACAAACGATTCTAGCCACATCGAAAAAGAATTCGTATATAAAGTTTCATCATCAATCCTCACGCGCACATTAACTATTCATAGAAAAGAAATTCTTTAAATGTTTCTGTTCGGAAACATTGATAAAGAATAAACGAAAGAACGGTATTTACGAACTAATTCCATTTCTCCTTTGTAATTGGATCTGATAAGATTTATATTCTGAATCCAATATTTGAAAAGTGGAACTTAGTCATTACAACAACAACAAAAAAATAAACTGATTCAATATTATAAACATTTTAATTTTTTTTAAAGCAATTCATGATTATGATCAATGTCTCATTTTAATTAAAAAAAAATTGTAAAAATGTTACTTGTGTATATAATATTATTAATAAAAGGATAACTTTCGTATAAGATAATCATAATTGAAAAATATGTTATTTTAATGAAAAAAAAAAACTTTTATAAATAAATATTTATCGACACATATACATATGTGTATAGAACGACACAATAATGCTATATCAAAAGTCTATAATAATAACGCACAAATATTATCTCACTTATAATATACAAATATATGTAATATACCATTTATTTATTACGTTGCGGTAATCTGTTAATTCTTTCCAATTCCATCGCAACTGTTTTTTTCCAACAATCTATGGTTAATCTATTTTGTCCGTAAGATAAAGACATCAGTCTTGCTAAAACTATCAAAGAATGTAAATTTTCTCCAGTTATATTTCTATTTGTTTGTCGCATTTGTACGAAATCATCTTGGATAACCTGCGTGATATAACATTTCTTATTAGAATTTTATATAACTATAACAATCATTACAACAATCAATTTAATAATTAATACAACTTACATTTGTAACATCTTCATTAAATTCAAATTCAATATGTCTTAGAACTTCAAGGTAGTGACGAATATCAGTCAATCGATTTTGATCTTTCAAATATTGATTAACAATTTCAATTACTTGTAGATAAAGATTTTCTGATTCTTCTTTTAATACAACTTGGGTCGGGCACTGTCAAATAAAATGAATTACATATTAAACTTATTTTATTAGGAGCAATTTCGACTTCGTGAAAAAATTTTACTCACTGGTATAAAAGATTTTGCTTCTGACAAAATTAAAACAGGTATATCTGTATCATATTCCACTGTATAAAATTTAAAATCGTATGGCACTTTCTGAAATGTAATTAAATTCATAATAGCATCATAGTTCTGTCTTCCAGCCTGTGAAACTTGACCACTAGTCAATCCTGTTTCATCAATTACAAGATGAGTATTAGCACTTAATTGAAGTATACCACTTGTTAATCTGTTGCACTCGTAATCTTTCCTGATGTGTAAAAAAAGTTCTTTTTTAATTAATACAATACATGTTAAATTTATGGAATAAAAATATTGACATTGTTAAAATTACTTACTTTGGTATCAAAGCCATATCATTTAAATTTTCCAATGTAACTTCCAACAAATGACTCTTTTTTACAAATAGTGTTAAAAAATCGTAAAGCTTTTTAGGAAATGTCTTACACTTAGTAACAGAAAAATTTGTAATGTTTAAAGGATAAGTACCAAGACAAAGATAATCCTTTCTCATATATCTGTAAAGAAAATAATGTAAAATTTCTAGAAAATTGTAGATATTTAATACTAACATTACACATACATAGAAGACAATAAATGGCAGATGAGATAATCGGCAGCCAACTGATCACCAAATAACAATTGACTTAAAATTATATGAAGATGTCCTCTTATTGCCTGTGCTTTTGACATAATTAATGGAGCATTTTCTATTTCATGTTTCGTTAGCTCAGTTATTTGTATCGCATGCAGTCTTGGTACGAGAGAAACTGGTGGATTATGTGTGTTCATTTCAACATCTTCCATCATTTCTTCAGAGTTATTAATAACACTTAATATTGGATCAAGTGATATAAACCCTATTATATCTACAACTTGATTCAGCTTCAAATGTATTGTTTCATCATAAATCTAAAAATATATAGTAAAATAACAATTAAAAAATCATAATTTCTAACGGGAATAATAATGTGTAATTTTTTTCTAAAGACAATAGAAATAGAAAATGATTAATTAACCTTTACGATACAAGCTTTACCATTGTCAATTGGAATTGGAAAATTTAAAATATGTTCCTTTGATAAAATACCATTATTTTCTTTATTTATTTTAGCATTATTTAATGTTTCATTTGTCTCGTCCATTAACAGTTTTTCTTTCTTCCTAGTTGGCTCCAAACAATCCATTTCTTCAACTTCATTATTTTCTAAACTTCGTTTATTTGTATTGTAATTATTTATTACATCTCTATTTAAATTATTAATATTTGTATCTTCATGTTTTGCCCAATTGTTTAAACCTGGTATAGAAATAACAATGCATGTCTGTCTTTCAGAACTGATATTTTTTTCTGAATTAAATATGATTTCTTCATGTGGCTAGAAAAAATATTAAACCTTTATAAAATATTTATTTAAAAATAGTTGTAGGTAGCATTATACATGAGATAAACTAATCTTACAGCATCTCACACCTGTAACTACCATTTTTTTTCTCTAGGTCTTACATCATATCCAAAACGTCTAAATGATCAACGTGGATATACAAATAATGTAAGACCCCATATATAAATACATATATTGATTATTACCGATGATAACACTGAATCAGTATACATTCCAAATCTAACATCACAGTATCCATTCTGTATATTTTTGACCTCATATTTTTGAAAATAATATTCAGGATTATACATATCTTGTATCATACCACGAAACCTGACAAGTTGCTTATCCTTAAAGCAATGTAAAGGTGCATTGTTTAACAAAGGGATTTCTCTTAATGCACCAGAATTTTCCAATATATGTTTACAAGATGATTGATTTTTAACAAAATGCTCGGGTGTCCATTCAATAATATTAAAAGCTACAAAAGCACACAAAAAAACAGACAAATTTATATATTAAAATTATGTAGTAATAGATAAACGTTTGTCATTGATCACGGTTATTATCGAACAATAAAAAACTATTTTTAAATAAGATAAAAAGTAAACAAAAGAAATAAACTTACACATTATTTCGAAACTAATATAATCTTAATTCGATATTTTTGTAAAAAGCAATTTGAAATGCATTCAAAAAATTAATGTCTGTGACTTGTAAACACTGCTACAAATTTTCGCCATAGAGTCTTTTCCATTTACCGACATAAGTCGACGCGCAGCGACACATGTGCTCTTTCTATTTGATTTGTTAATTATATAGTTTAATAAAGTTTGATTTTTCTATAATTAATTTTATAAATCTATTACAAAAACTTATGAAAAATAATACATTAAAAAGATCACCAAAGGTATACTACTTAAACGATATATTTTATTTACAATTCAAAAAATAAAATAATAAATATATTATCTCATTGAGATCTTTCAAACGACATCTTTCTCTCTTCCGTTTACAATGGCGGGTAAAGCCCTTACAATCGTAAACCAGCGGCATTGTATTTATGCAAGTGTAAAATAAATAGAAAAATATGTTAGTACTTTAGCAATCGTAAAACTAACAATATAAGAAAAGAAACGTTGAACGTTCATAATACATATTAATTCAGTATGAAAGTAGGAGTACATTCGTTGACACATAACCCTACAGCAGCTTGGCGGGAGCTGTCACAGGAACAAAAAGTTATTAAAATTAATGCCAAAGTTCCGACAAGTGATGCTCCTAATGATAAGGTAGATTTAAGATATATTACAATTCTTCTTTTTCAATTTATAATATCTAACGACAAAACTTTATTTATATCAGCTGCGTGTAGTTTGTATGAGTGATACGCATTCTCTTACACCATTTATACAATTTGATATACCCAATGGTGATATCTTTATTCATGCTGGAGATTTTACAAAATGTGGGAATTTACAAGAAGTTATAGAATTTAATAGTTGGATTGGTAAGGTTCTATTAGTCTAATATATATTTATTTAACTTAAGCTGGATAGACAATCAGTTAAATGACATCGTTTACTTTTTAGGAAATTTACCGCATAAACATAAAATAGTTATAGCTGGAAACCATGAACTCAGTTTTGATCCAACCTTCACGCATCCTTTCACTATGCAAACTTCTGGAGACCGTCAAAAACATACAGGGACTAGTATTCTCGATAGCATACCCACGTTGGGAATGTCGAAAGATACTCTCGCAGAAGCTATTCGGACATCTAATATTAAAGATTATTTAAAAAATTGTATCTATTTAGAAGATTCTGAAGTAACTCTATATGGAATTAAAATATATGGTACACCGTGGTAAGTACTCGTACAGGCATATTGATAAAAGAAGAGAATTAACATTTGTTGATTCATTCGTACTTGTAGCAAATTATTTCAGGCTTAAGTTTCTTTTTTTTTTGAGGAACGTTTCCTTGAAACTTTAGGCAACCAGAATTTTGTAAATGGGCTTTCAATGTGCCACGAGGAGAAGCTTGTCTTTCTAAATGGGATATGATACCGTCTGATACAGATATACTTGTAACACATACACCTCCTGTAGGTCATGGAGATTTATGTTGTAGTGGGGTACGAGCGGGATGCGTAGAATTACTTTCTACGGTACAGAATCGCGTGAAACCAAAATATCACGTGTTCGGTCATATCCACGAAGGTAAATCAAAGTATCATATATATACTTAATTTTTTATAAAAATATATTAGAGAACTCCATAACAAATAATAAGAAAGGAAAATTCTACATTTGTTATAGGGTATGGTATTTCTTCTGATGGAAAAGTAATTTATATAAATGCATCTACATGCGATATTAATTATTTACCAACTAATCCACCAATAGTATTTGACATAACATTACCTTCTGGATTTATAAAGGAATAAAACAATGATTAATATGATACTTTAATCAGAACATAACAAAATTTATTTTTTTTTTTTTTACACGAAAAATTTAAAAGGATTTAATTTTTTGTTACGATATACATAAATACAATCATATTATAAATTATTTTAATTTCTAATATGTTATATTTCAAAAAGGAAAATTGATTTATACATAGAATCGTTTCTATTTTTCTTTTTTTGTCATACAATGATACATATTTGAAATTATAATAATTTAATTACTAAATTACGCGTTATATAGTTTACTAACAAATTAGAACAATCAATATAAAACGGAACTGTAGTTATCATTATATCTAGTATTGCACAAAACAAATAATACTGAATGATCGTTTCGTGTATTTACCATTTCCACAAACTTGTAGCCTGGATTCATTAACATTTTTTATCCTAAATTGATGGGTCTTTGGATATTAATAAACTACAATGTAATATTGCTTTGGTTTTTTTGTTTTATTGTAATACCCAGTTTAACAATAAGCAATATTTTTAAGCAAAAACAAACCTTTTTAGACACAGGTTGGTATACATATTGATTTGTATTTATTTCTTTTATTGGTCCGAGATAAATCATAGGTATGATTATTGAATTCACAATTAATGTATTTGCAATAAGAAAAACGTTTTATATAAATAACGTTTCAATACAAACTATTTACTTTCTTTATTTAATAAACTCTTATTAATATTAAAATATTAAAAGTGTGGTAGATATTGATATAATATATAAAAAATTTTAAATTACCGCAATTTGCATAGCTTACTGGGTGTCAGATTAATATTAATTTATCAATAGTTATATTGCAGATCTCGCATTTGTATATTGTATATTGATGGTAAGATATTTCCAATAGTATATGGCTCAATTATTATTTCATTATTAGTTATTCATCGTAAAATTCTTATTTATCGTAAATAATCTAGAGCACATATAGAACTAATGAAAATATCGGCTCTTATTTTGGACATTCGTACTCAAAACTTTATAACAGTAATCAATACAAATGAGTACATAAACTACTTTTTTGTAATGAACATATTTTTATCAATATTATGTCGATCTCGTTTTGAGGCATTTATAAATGCTATTATGTAAATTAAAGTTTGCATAATGAAGTCAATATACACGTTATTTACTGATTGTGTAAATCAGACATTATAATTGGAGTGATTCCTATGCATTTTCTTATCTTCTAGCAGACACATAATAACACACAATTAGATCACAAAAGATCTACTTATTAATCTAATAGCTACGAACATACCTTCTGAAAACTCTGACATAATAAAAGTAAATATTATATTTCTACTAATGGTCGTCCAAAAAAAAAGAAAAGAAAAAATCTAGTAAATTTAAAAATACTATTCTCGCGTTAGCCAATCAAGGCAATGTCTTTTGACTAAACTAAGAATAATAATAAACAAATGTAAAAAGACTACATTCTTTTTACTTATTCAGCTTAAGAGAGTATGTTCTAATTAGTTTTTAACCTAGTATGGCACGTTAGAGAACAGGTACGATACAGATTCACCATTGTGGGTCCTTCTGACAGCTTCAGCAAACATCATCGATACATCGATACACTGAAAATTAATTAATTCATTCGATATATAATTAATAATAAAAATTTAATTATTTTTATTACCTGTATTTTCGGGCAATCTTTCATATGTTCATCCTGAGGAATAGTATTAGTTACTACAACCGCCTCGAAACATGCATTATTGATTCTACTAATCGCTGGTCCACTAAAAATTCCGTGCGTAAGAATTGCATAAACTTTCGTGGCACCAGCCTCTAGAAGTTTTTCTGCAGCATGACATATTGTGCCACATGTATCAGCCATATCATCGACTAGTATTGCTACCCTGTCCTTAACATCACCTACTAGTACCATACTTGCTACTTCGTTTGCCTTTTTCCTTTCTTTGTGAATAAGTGCAAATTCAACATTGAGTCGATCTGCAATAGATGTTACCCTGGAAAATATCAAGTTATTCTAGATTATTCTTACAATTTAAAACATTTCTTCTTTTGCATATTATTTACCTTTTGGCACCGCCTGCATCTGGAGAAACTATAATACTATTTCGCCATTCTGCAATATTTTCTTTTATCCATTTTAAAACGGCTGGTTCGGCAAATAAATTGTCCACTGGAATGTCAAAGAAACCTTGTATTTGACTAGCATGCAGATCCATAGTAATTATATGATCAGCCCCTGCCACTGACAGCATATTTGCCACTAATTTTGCTGAGATTGGTGCTCTACTCTGTAAAATCATAATGAAATTGTTAAAAATACAAGAATATTTATGAGTCCCTCAAGTCCATTTGCAACCGGATATGTCCTGTAATTAAAAAAAAATAGGTACCGTTAGAAGTATCTTAGCAGCCTGCCTGTTAAAAATAATTACACCTTTGCTGTATCAGTAAAGCTAAGAAAGAATATGTAATACATTCTTTACCAAAAAAATTTTGATAGTTTGTGGTTAAATAATGTTATTCTCATACAATTTCCTAGATTTATATAAAAAATCATTAATTTCTTTTTAAAAATCTTTATCAGAGGGGACAAAATATAAATACAATGGCCAAATACTAATCATTGAATACTGATACAAAATATAGACAGGAAGAAGAAACATGATATAAAGGTCAAAGATGTGTTGCAAATGCACCCCAGTTAGACTCAAAAGAAACTATAATTGAAGCAAAATATTGGAAGTTAAAAACTTATAACAGCACAATGCATCTCAATCTTTTGCCTTCGAGTAGCAAAAGATAATAAGTATTGAACAAGAGGGCAAACACTTAATCAGATTAAAAATTAATAGTTAATCATTGATAGGAAACACGTTGATGACATTACTTTATAATATCTCACACAACAAACATATCATAATATATATGTTTCTTGATATATCGCATATTATTTAAAAAAATTTATTTCAAACATCATGATAAACACGAAGCATATTATGTATAATATGTTTCTGATAGCATTTTGTTTTTAATACACTGAAATGCATTGTGTGCACAATCATAAGATAATAAATCAATAAAACTTCATTCTTATATTATATAAAAACTTCACAAAAGCTATTATGTGTTAAGATCTATTTAATGATTTCAAACCTTAATTATCTGAACATGACAATGCATTATTAAGACAGCACAATTGTTGTTTTATATCACTGAAGCATTATGTTTAGATAAAGCATCTTTTATTGCTTTCTTTTTCTCTATTATGATATATATTAGTATATTGAAAAATAATAACATTTTAAGCTATGTATGTGTTTATTAGTACCCACAAGCACACATCAATGAACCCCATAGATGGATTACTAATGATATATGTATGTATAGTGCTATTATATTAATATTTTGCCCTCTCATTCAGATGTCAATATAGTATGTTTTTTTTTCTTTTTTATACGATTTATCATTCATTCAATTACTCATTCGTTAATTCTATCAGTCATTCATTCATGGGGGTACCATTGTACTATATAGCAACGAATATAAGTTTTGTTAGTCCTACAAATAAAATTTGCTGATCGAATTAAAAAGAAATATTATAACTTCAATGGTTCATTGAGCTATCATTACAAACGCTTCACTCGACAATCTTGTTGCTCTTATACTCACTGTAGACAGGTCGGGCAGAATATCCTGAAAATACCCAACTATTCAGAAACATAAAGCAACGTTTGTATATTTTTCTTTTACTGATGTAAATATAAATAGTATTGATTAAAAATTTTTTTTATCATTCCTCAAAAAACTTATGTATGTATATGCTTAATATAAATACTGCAAAATATTTCTATTTACGATCAAGAAAATTCCGATATTATATCTCACTTTGCGTAGGTATCAGGACCCCCTTGATGAAACCTATCAGTTATTTTGCAACACATATATAGAAGTTATCTCACATATGATAACCTTTAGAATTTGATTGTTTGTAAATGATGTGTACTGCATCTGCAATGCACTTATGAAGATTTCTATATTGCAGTGTTATTTCTACTATTTTTACTAGATTACTTTTTATCAACATACATTGCATCAATAACATAAATAAATAAAAAAAAAAGTTATAGGAAGAATATCTTGTGACTTTATATGAGAACGTGCTTACAATGATTGCTGCTACCAAAGAAATAATTTATTTTTCTTTATCTTTCTGTAATGTATCTGTAAGAATAGTGCAGTTGTTAAAATGACCATAAATTCCAATGTAATATTAAATTTTTAAATTGATATCATGCTTTTCTTTTAATAATCAAGATTGTATTGTGTATAAATATGGTTATATAAATGAAATTTCTAAATTGTAAAATATGAAAAGATTAATTGCATTAACATCAAGAGATTTTTTTTTTTGATAATGTAATTATTTTATATTGATTATAACATGCATTTTTGTTACAAACAAACCCTAGGTAAGCCTCTTCTTAGCCAAAGATTTACAATTATTTTAATTGTATGGTTTCTTTAATTGCAAAGGTTTATAAAGTTTTCATGATCATATATTTGTATGAATTCTGATTCTTGTATAACACAGCTTTGAATGTGTTATTTGAGGGTTATCTAGGGGGTTTGTATATCATAATATTCAAGAAAGAAGTAAAAATTTCTGATTAGTTATATAGATATTTTTAGAGCAAACTTATATAAACAATTACTTTTATGAGACTATTAACCTATCCATTTATTGCTATTTTATAAATTGATGCCATAAGTGTCCATAAATGATAAGGACCCTGTAATATATAAAGATACCATTTAATGCAGGCCAATGATATGAAAGCAAAAAAACAGAAGCATATTTTTTATGGAAATGAAATGCCAAAACTTGCATCCATAACATGATACTCCATTTGTTTGTTGCAAAGTTATAAAAACTAAGAAAAATAAAAAATAAGATCCGCCACAAGTTACCCTGAATTTCCACTCGTTTGACTTCATGACAATATGACTCTTATTGGAATTTGACTTGTCACCACCATCGCCTCCCTGTGGAGATATCACAGACAAAAAAATTTTACTTCTGTTTAAAAGAAGTTTCTTTCCTGGAGAAATTTTTACATTTTTATGGCATGTTAAAATGACGGCATAATTAAAACTGTAAAAAACATGTATCAAAAGCTGTAAGCAAAAAGATATTTTCCTTCCTTGATATATACTCTTATTCCAATAGACTAAAGTAGATCATGAATGAAAGTATGATGCATTGTATTAAAATATAATTTCAAGGATTATTATATATTCAAGTTATTATATAAAGTTACTTATGCAAACAGGATTTATTACTATCACAAGGTATAAATAATATAGGCGGAGCTACTATCTGCTTTCTGTCTAAGAAATTAATATTCATTTCATTCAGATAAGTCAAGATACTTTGATTATATTAATCAGTGGCACAAATTTGAAACTATGTAGTTTAATTATTATATCTAAATTCAACTTTATTATGTTTAACAAGAAACAGCCTTGCAACTTGACTAATTATATTAGTATTTAATAGTTAATAGAATTTTAGATATTAAAGATTATAAGTTGGATAGAGTCTAACACAAAACTACATGTCCGTTAAATGAAAAATAAAAATACATATAGTTTAAAAATCTTGTAACTTACCAGTCTTTGATACAAAGTTTTAAAAGCAGCTGTTTAAAAATGGGTTGTAGCATCAATATAAAAATATCATCATTTTACTCTCGTAAATAGCTTATAACCAAAAATTAGAGAAGGGAAAATAAAAGACTCTCAAGGCTGTTACTTAATGAAATAGATTTAAAAAGAAAAATAAGAGAGTATATTGATTTATTCTTATCCTACCTTGTCCTTTTTATCCTGCCTTGCATATGGGAAACATGGAATGACAGCAGTTACTCTGGACGCAGATGCTATTTTGCAAGCATTGATCATAATTAAGAGCTCCATCAAATTATCATTTACTTCTCCGCTTCCACTTTGTACAATGTACACATCTTCTCCTCTGACAGATTCTCCTATTTCTACACTGTTATAACGAAATTTAAAGAATATTGTATTATTAGATTTTTCATTATTTTTCTTTTCCTTCTAAAATTATATAGTCGTAAATAATGCTTAGAAATTTTATTTAATACTTAACAACCGTATGTCAGATAAAACCAGTCACGCGACAAAAATGATATATACCTATCGGCGATCATTCTAAATATCGCGATATTGAAGAAAATATATTTGTTTTATTCAAGCGTATAACCAAGAATAGATTATCGCATACGACAAAATTTATACTATATCAGAAAAGTAAAATTATATATTTATATACATGTATCGAAAATAAGACGAATCATTATTGACGAAATAATATTTCGATTAATATAATAATCGACAATTATACGAAAGACTTGCGCGCAAGTATAGAAAACGCAAGCACACCGGTTCTTGCACGAGTACATAAGTCTTATAACGGTTGGAAACATTAAAAACGTAGGAACGATAAAAGGCTAACATAGAAATAGATGATCTAAAATATCCTACGTGGAAAGAAGGATAAAACAAAAGTAATATTTATAAATGTCGCGGTGACACGTGGTCTATACTTCGTTTTAACTCATTAAACGGATAAGAATAAACGTGGTTAACGTGTAAGAAATAACGACCATTACCATGTCTCGAGGTTGCTGAACTTCTTCGTGACAACTTTTCCAATATCGATTCCAAGTCTGTCGACAATTCGTTGGGCAAGATCAGGATGAGATGTCCCACTGAATACCTTAATATTGGGCATTCTGCTACAGAGTAATCCCCCGCGAGAGTTTTCTAAGTTTGCCCGTAACAAACTCTTAGCACGCACTGGCTGCGACACAGGCATCACTGAAAAACAGAAAGTACCGAAAACCCCCAACCAATAGTACATCCCTTCTCTGCAGCGACGGAAGCGACGTAAGGAGGCTTTGCTCCGCCCACTTTAACTCGGATATTACCGCGGTAAACGGTACAGTCTTTTCTTTTCTTATCGTCGTTTGATCTTTTACGACATTACATCTTTTTCTTACGTTTTTCACTGTTTAATCGAGGAAATGAAAAGAAACAAGAAAAACGAGTAAAAAGACTTCTTTTTTTTAAGGTCACGCATCCCCCACGTCATCATTTTGTTGCAGAGCATGCTTCACGATGTACGTATTATAATATATATATACACATTATATATATATATCATATACATACATTATACACACACGTTATATATACATATACACGTACCCACATATATATATATATTATTCTTAAAAGCGAGAAGTTTGGCGCGAGAAACGTCGTATTCGGTGACCTTGAGGTATACAAAGAAATAATTTTACGACTTACATTTCTTTAAAATAAAAATGAAAAAACATTTTTTCTTTTTAATGCGACGTAGTGAAAAAAGTAATTGAGAAAAAAGTGATATGTTATGTAGAAAGAAGAAGAAAAAGAAGAAGAAGAAGAAGAAGAAGAAAAAGAAGAAGAAGAAGAAGAAAAAGAAGAAGAAGAAGAAGAAGAAAAAGAAAAGAACAGTAGCCTCGAAAAGGGGAAAAAAGAGAGGGAAAAAAGATACGTGTTCCGAGGATAAAAAACAACAGTATCTTGATCGCAACTTTTTTTTTTTACAGTTAGAGCGTCCTTGAACGATAATGAGCAAAGGAACGGAAAGGACGATTGGTTCCGGCGAATTCACAATTTGGCGGCAGTTTCGAGGCGCGAACACGACATAGCGGCGTGATTTTAGACAAAGCCGTGAGAGTGCGCATTAAACGAAAGAAAGAGGTGGGGAGGGAGAAAGAAAGCACGAGAGAACAACTGACAGTCAGCGTTTTTATTCATCATCGATGTGGCGCCGACAACGGCGATCAGTACGACAAGTTGTTGGATGCGTCCGCAGGAGCAGAAATATTTGAGAAGAAAGAGAAGAATCAAGAAAGGTGGTCGGAAGAGATTCCTTCGTTCCTCTCTTTCTCGACCGTGTCGTGAAAAATTCGAGTTGCGCCGAACGGCAAACTCGGCGGCACAGATACATATCGTGAAGAAAGAGAAAGAGTGCGCGCGCGAGCGAGAGAGAAAGAGAGGGAGAGAAAGAGAGAGAGAAAGAAAGAAAGAAAGAAAGAGAGCGAAAGAGAGAGAGAGAGAGAGAGAGCGAGAGAGAGAGAGAGAGAGAGAAAGAGAAAGAGAGAGAGAGAGAGTTAACGGAGAGGACGAAGAGCATCAGAGGAGAGCGCGCACCGGCTGACGCTCGAGAACAGCAGTACTTCCTCGATTCCATTCGTTAAGACGCGAGACTCAAAGAGACGATGAGAACGTGCTGACGACAACGACGACGTCGCGCGTTAAAGATTCGGAAACTATGGCGAACATCGCGGCGCAGCGAATCAAACGGGAATTCAAAGAGGTTATAAAGAGCGAGGAGGTGAGTGGAGGGATCACCTCTCGGAGCAGACACAGATTCGATCTCTAGTCAATGCGCGAAGGAGAAGCGCTTTGCGGTTATGCGGCTTTTGCGGCTTTTCGTGTACTTTTATTCTTTTCTTTATCTCACACCGTGTGCACGGCATGACAGAAAGAGATAGAGAGATAAGTAGATAGAGAGAGAAAGAAAAAGCGAGAGAGAGAGAGAGGGAGAACGAAAAAAAGAGGATGTGCTCCGGAACTTCTTCGTCGAGCGAGTTGTTATGAAAGAAGCGCGAAATCACCTGTTGTCTCCCATGAATGCACGATAAAACACTTGTCAGTCATTACGAACAATGTTTTAGTTTGACGACGGTTGGACTATCGTAAGCTCTAACATATCTCGTGTTACGGAAATCAGCAAGCGCGAACTCTATTCGATATGCGAGCGATCCTCTAGATAAAATCGAATCTCCTTCGGGTTATATTCGAAATATCTCGTCTTCGTACGATACACTTCTGATTCAATAGCTCAGGTGTTATATAAAGTCGAAGTAACCGAATTATGTTCTTGCTGAGTCAGCGAAAATAGATAGTTATAATCGATGGCTTGTGTGTCATATCATATTTTCGGTTTTACAGTAGATATGCCAAAGATTATGCTACCAATTGACTTTTCCTTTCTTGCCAAAATAAAAGAGAGCGGATAGAAAAATCTCTTTTTGCTTTTTTCTGCATACCTGATTTTTCCTCTTCTCGTATACACTTTATTTCCTTAGGTATTTTTTGCTTCTCCATTATGTTCACTTCTTTATTGAATTAGTCTTGCAGTAACAAATAGCTTTTACGTACTTGTATATAAAAAATCTCAAAGAGAGTGTTGTAATCATTATACCACATTAAGAAATTAAATGTTATCGCATAGGATATTTTTTGTAGTGGTTTCTTATCTGTCCTTGGGTTCAAGGGTTATGGTAATATTATGTTCTTTTTTTCATAGAATGGAACAACAAAACTGGTTGTACCATATGCAAGATTTATTTAAAAATATCATTTAGTAATAGTCTTGTTTGGTTTTATGATTCTTATCTGTCATTGTGTAAACTTCATTTATCAGCAATAATTTTAAAATGTAAACATGTATATTATTTATTTCCACTATAGCATGATTTATATGTTGTTTTCTACTCTCAATTGTTTTTCTCTAGCATAATAAATCATGCAATTTGACTTCTTTCATCAAATGTTTTTAAGATAGAATATAAATATATAATTTAATTTCATGAATTTTCTTGTAATTATCCAAACTCTTACATTGCTGTTTAAATCTTGCTACAGGTTGCAAAGTGTGCTATTAAAGTCGAGTTGGTAAATGATAGCTTCACTGAATTAAAAGGTGAAATAGCTGGGCCACCAGATACACCTTATGAGGGAGGTAATTTTGTACTTGAAATCAAAGTACCTGAGACGTATCCCTTCAATCCTCCTAAAGTAAGCACTTTGTAAGTTAATGTGTTTTAAATATCTTGATCATTTTAAGTACGGTAATAATTACTATGATGTATTAATGTATAATGCACTGTAATTTTTATACGTTACAATTTTTTATTAAAATATTTTTTAATTTATTTTATTTCTTTTATAGGTTCGTTTTATAACAAAAATATGGCATCCCAACATATCTTCGGTCACTGGTGCTATTTGTCTGGACATATTAAAAGATCAATGGTATATAATTCTATATTCTATGTCTATTTATGTATCTTTCATCATTGTCTATATAGAAAACATTGATATATTGTTAAAAGAATTTGATGCATAAATTTTTTTGTGCATTTATGTATATAATATGAAATATATTTTTACATTGAACTCATTGTTATATTCAAGGGCAGCCGCAATGACTTTACGAACAGTATTGCTGTCATTACAAGCCTTGTTATCTGCAGCAGAACCGGATGATCCTCAGGATGCAGTAGTAGCTAAACAATATAAAGAGCAGCCTGACATGTTTCGTCAAACTGCTAAACATTGGACATTTGTATATGCGGGTGGTATGAATATTTTTTCTTTAACACCAACAGATTTAAATTTATTTGTATGATCGTTTATATATAAAGTTTATTGTAAACAATTATAGGACCCGCAAAGATGCCTGAGCTAGATGAAAAAATAAGAAGATTAACAGATATGGGGATTGAAGAACATAATGCAAGAGTTGCTCTTTCCTCATATAATTGGGATTTGGAACGTGCCACTGAGCAGCTCTTCAGTTAGTGATAACTGTACAGTTAATTCATCACACAAAGACCACTCATTTTGTCATTTAGGAACTTCTGTAACAACACACTCAACTAATAATACCATAGCAGTTTTATAATAAAATTCAGCTCCTTTAATGGCAATATTTCCAGTGTAAAAAAAAAAGAAGAAGAAGAAAGAAGAAAATTCGATAGATACGATTTGATATCTTTGATAGTTATCTGCTTGATTTATAAAATACAGGCTTAAAAAAAAAATCTAGTGAAACATATAAAGGCAAAATTTATAAGTAGCTATATATCTGAAAGATAAGGATTACAAACAAAAATTTAATTTTTAATTTTAATTCAGATGATATGATAATATTGTGCTTTCTAAGCATATTTTTAACTGTTATGGAAATTAAGTAGTGTGTTTATTACATCTTTATATTATTTTTTTTTATAATTGTACGATGTTTTGGAACGATTAATGTTTTGAATGGTTGAGTGTGTATTTCTTTTAATTTTATGTACACAAAACAAACACAAACACATACGTCTTCTTTTCTTTATTTTCCGTTTATAAATTTTATGGATCAGGATATTACTTATACTTTACATATATTTGTTTTTCCCTTTTCTTATAAACAAGTAAATTTAAAGAAATTTTTTTGGGTACTGTAGTGAAGTTTCTTGTAGAACGGTACCTGGTATATATTGGTTTATGTTACAGAAGTCAATATATGATACGATGCTTCTTATATAAGAACATATATCAAGACAGAAAACATGTTTTTTTTGATCTTCAATATTATTTCCCTACACTTCTTTTCTTAAAACATACAGAAGTGTAATGTGATTAGATTCGGAATGTATGTTACTGAAATAGATGAAAATTTAATAATGTTAGATTGTATTTATAAAAACGTTCATACACTTAAATACCATATTGTTAATATTTACATTTTGTACATTTCTGGTGTTGGGTTATGGACGATGACCTGATTCTTCATCACCTCATATGCACATAGAAATATTATTTTATATTCAAATTTAGTGATTGACATTCCAGACTCAGATAACAACTGCATTTATTGATTACTGTTAATTATGTTATTCAAAACATATTCAAAAATATACATTACAAATGTATTTGAATATGCATTACAAGATTTTGCAGTATGGAAAAATATTTTGCAAACACAGATTGTAAAATTTCATACTATTTAGTTAAAAAATTTATTTAAACAAATTTTTATGTTACACGAGAAATTGATTTATAAAATCCATATTGAATTTGGTAATGCTGCTTTTTACTATACGACTTCGATGAAAAAAAGAAAAAAAAATAGAACAAACAAATTTTATATTGTATATGAAAAAATATTAAATATGTAGTACACAATTGAAGTTTTCAACTTTATGTAATACTGAGTCAATTGTATCAAATATCGTTCTCTTTTCAAACGCATGTCAATTCAATTAAACCAAAGTAAGAATCCTCGTTCAAGTAGATCTCTTATTTTTAATTTTTAACACGACTTACTTCCACATTACATCTATTCAATTTAGAAAAAAATATTAATAATTGGTTAGTTATATCTTTTGTCTTTATATTATTGTATTTGGGCAAAATCCTTTTGCTGCAGAAAATTTGTAAACAATATTATAGGTAGAATACAATATTGTATAAAATAGGTATTAAAATATATATTTATAGTTCCTTAATCATTTTACTTGGTAGATTGATAAGTTATTACATTCAAAGTAAATATTTACATGTAATATTTAAAAATTATGTTTCCAATAGATCACGAATAAGGTAACTGATTAATAAGTAATAATAGTTAGCAAAATATCATTGTCACAAGGAGTTATGTTTGTACATTCTAAGTTTTCTTGCAGAAAGAGTTGCTAAATATACATTGTCATTAATTTTGAAAGAACACATATCTATGATCGGATCAGATACTGGAAGTGTGTGAACTTGATTACCAGTTGATATACTCCAAAATGGAATGCTATTAATAGATTCTTGATGGACTGCAATTAGCGTGTCGTTTTCTACAGATATATGACAAGGACGTGATAAAAGTCGTTGAGAATTTCCAGCATTAAATGTATGTACAATATTGCATAAAACCATTTCATCATTTCCTTTTTCAATAGAACATACAATATGTCTTGCTTGAGGTAGTCGTTCGTTAGGTCGACAAGATATAAGAGCATGATTATTTTTTTTATCATAACGTACAGAAACAAAAGGACCTTGTAAATTTATTTCTTTTGGTATATATGTAGATTCCTTTAGCTCGTACGCGTTACAACTGTTTAAACGACACGCTATAAATCCACCTCTACTAATTCCACATTCTGCATATGCAGGTACTGTTGCTAAAGAAATAACAGGTGATCTGTCATTAAGACTTTCTAGAAGACCAACAGGACTTGATGTTTGTCTAATATCAAATTGAATTATCGATCCATTTTGAGCACCAGCAAAAAAGATATTAGAATCATCACCTGACCAGCAGCAACTCCATAATGTAAAATCTGTTGTATATGAATGCATTATAGTGTTGTTTTGAATATCAATTAATTTAGCACTTTTGTCAAAGCCAACACTTAGAAGTATAGATTGTTGTGAGGGATGGAAACTAATGTCTCTTATAGCTTGAGAATGAAGAAAAAGAAATTGTCTTGGTACAAAGTTTTCGACATCTATTTTTTTTACACCATATCCTGTAAATAAGGGATTTCCTGATTTTTGTGATACAGCCAATAATCCATACCAATGATTATAATCTAATACACGGCATCCATCTTCTTTACAGATCTCTAAAGAATGTTCAAGATGAAATTTTGTACTTGTGTTTGCTGACACACTTTGACAGCGATTAAAATCACTTTTTGTAGTGGAGAGTTGATTTTGTAGCTCAGTAATACGATTTTTCATAGTAGTCAATTGTTGCTCATATAACTTTTGTCGAAGATTGCTTTTCGATAATTCTATTTCGATACGATTTTTTTCTGCTGTGACAGTTGATAATTGATTTTTCATTATTTCTAATTCAGAGGTATCAATGCATACCAATTTTTTAGCATATAACATTCTAATGTCTTTTACAGCAGCTTTTCTATTACATTGTGGACATCTTCGATTTGAAGATGTACAAGAAACCTGTAACCACCTTAAAAGGCAACTACGGCCAAACAAATGTCCACAACGTAAGCAGCACAAGCGATGTTCTCCAGTTGTTGTCCATAATTCCATACAAATTGGACAAGATTGATCAGAATCATCCGTATTCTCATTATTATTATCTGCCGAAGATTCTTCTGTCACAGAGACTTTTTGACCTAATTAAAAGTTAATTAAAAAAAGTATATATGCAATACATAAATATAAAATATTTCTTATACAATAAAGAGGATTCAAAATACATACATTTTGTAACTGGCTCATTAATTAAACTATCAGTAACAGTGTCAGTACTTGAATCATTTTGTTCATTATTAGATGGTAATACATTTTCTTCAGACACATTTTCTTCAGATACATTTTCAATAGGCGAAGGGAGTCTTTCAGGAATAAGATTTCTCTCCTCTGATTCTTCTTCTTCACCTGAGAAAATAAAAAAGAAAAAACATTTTACTATATTTATGGAATATTAATAATGGTTATTATTAATGATATATTATTACTTTTTCCCTTTTATATTTATAAGTAATATTGAAGCCGTTACTTAACTGTATTCCATATCTTCTTCCATTTTTTTGTTAAGATATTATTATTTTATGCTGTAATAAGCATTGCTTTAACAAAAATTATATTTTTATCTGATTTCAAATATATTATTAAGATATATTAACATATTTTACATGCCTTGTATAAGTTGTTAAATACTCGATTATCTTTGATGATTCTTAATCTTGATGACATAAATAAGTAATATTTTTTTTTAAACAATAGTTTCTTTTTATACAAACAATAACTTTTACGATGATATAAATCATTCAATGTAAATATAAACACGTTAGGATATTTACAATTTATACTTGATATAAACACACATGGACTCAGTCGATTAGCGACTACAGCGCCAATAGGTTCTTAAACAAAATTGTTAACTATTCGGTAACAAATTATTTTATTAGAAACATTTACTCCCATATTCTTTTATACATACATTACAGACGTATATTATATTAATTTATTTAACTCTTATTTACAGAAAATGTAGTCTACTATTAGGGGCAATTTTTTTAAATTGTTTACATATTTCGCCGTTAGATCGAGCTTTTAAAAACCGTTGAAATATATAAAATCAACACTTATATGCAAAATTTTTTCAATTTTATATTCTTTAAGATAATATAAATATTTTATTATATATACTATATTACATATTTTAATAATGATTATATAATTTTTCTTGATATAAATGTATATTTGTTTAGATAATATATACGATAAATACTATCTTGTTACTTGCACCATAGTTACAGTAACTGCATTCAAGTAATACATTTCTAATCAAATGAAATTATTGGCAGATAAAAGATGATCGTAATATGTTCATATTTTTTCAAATAGAGTTTTTCTAAAGTGAGTGATGTCTAATTTTTTTTCCCGATTACATAATATTACGAAATTAATTAATAATAAAAATTAATTTTTTTCAGCTTCGGTTAAAAGACATTGAAAATTGTTCGCCGCTATTTGATACCAACACCGAATCTTCGCAAAAAAAAGACGATAAATATATACGACAAACAATATCTTTTATATTAGCGATCTAGAGATCAGAAGTCGCGCGAAGAACGGTGTTGTTACGAAGGTAAAAGAATGAAGGTAAAAATTAATATACGAAGTAACAAACGCGTATATTTATTTTTATTACGTTGTATTATTTTTATTACGCAACAAAAAACGGGATTATTCAGTTTTTGTTGATGCTCACTTTATAATTACAATAATTTTTTATTATCTATTTTAAATATTAGATGTTAAATGTATTTCAATTATTTTTATATTATATAAAGGAGAGAAAAAAAAATAATGCGACTTAAATATTTGATTTCAGACGCGACGACTGTGTGCATTGAATCAATTACATTCTCCAAAAAATTCCACAACATCCGTTCTCATTCACGGATCTGATACTTTTTCTGGAAAAAGTAATAAAAAATTGTTTGATATCAAACGCCGACGTTTACAACGTGGAAAACTTCAAAAGAGTAATGGGGAACATGGAGACATTCCATCCTTAAAAAGAGATACATTTGCATCTTTAGAATCTTTATTTGATATAAAGAAACCTTTATATCTATCGAAATTAAATTTTGTTCAGATTCAACATTATAAAGAACATCTCATCTTTGAAACTCACAAGGTCGAAAAACATTTCACCGGAGATTCGATATTAAAAACTACTGAATTATATCCGAAAGTATTTCTCGATATTTCAAAGCAGGTATGATATTTTTTTTTATACCCGTAAATATTCGAGACGATGTATTCATTCGAATTTCTTTATTAGAAAATCAACGAAGAAAATTCTTTTCCGAATAATACATCAGAAGAAAGTGGGGAACCAAACGTAAATTCAATAACAGTAATAAGTCATTTAATTGAAAAGGATTTGTTGAAGTAAGAGAAAGTGCAATTTTTAAAAATTTCTTGATATTAATATTATGAAAATTAATTGATATTGTAACAACACGTTTTTTAATTATTTATCTTTTTTTACAGTAACATTGTCGCGCAGGAAAATCAGACAAACACAAAAATGGCGGACGAAGTATTGCAAGAAGAAGAGGAGAATATTAAAGAAACGGAAGTTGAAGACACGGAGCAAGAAGCATTGAAAGAGGAGGACGATGAATTTTTTCCACCTTCTTATCCGATACCATCTGGTGCTGGCGAGGGTGCGTTAAATTTATTTATTTTTTCTTCTTTTTTTTTGCTAGGCGAATAAAACAGACTTTTTTAAATTTCATTATATAAAATAGGTGTACCCGTCGAAGTTGGTAGACGTCGAGAATCCATGTTAAGTTCTTCACCTTTAACAGAAGAATCTGTGATGGACGAATTAAAAACAGCAGATGAAAGATGTAATATAGTTGCAGGCGAGATAAAAAAATTAAAAGAAGAAATGGTTGAGCTTACCAATGTAAATTGTTATTTCTTTAAGATCGCATAACGTTATATATCGTATCTTTCTCTCTCTCTTTCTTTCTCTTTTCCTCTCAACATATTTTTTTTTTTTTTTGTAGAAAAAAGAATTGACAGATGATGATACAATACTGATTCAAAAGAAGCAAGAGGATTTAATGTTAAAATTAGCTGAGTTTGAGCAAATGACACGGAAATTACAGAGACTATTAGGATTAACTGATCCTACTAGCGAAACATTTTCAAGAATGTTCGGTTTGTTACCGTATCCTCATACAAAATCAATCGAGGTAAGATTTTTTATTGATCTTTTTCTTTTTTTAATATGTGGTAAATCCTGTAAAGACACTCTGGTTAGTCAATGAGTATCAAGGTTGTATGGAATTTTTATCTATTAAAATGCCCATGATACCACGGATACTTTTCTTTGGAATACCTTTTGGATTCCGGATTTACGAGGAGAATACTTGAGTGTATTAGCTTGACCGCTTACGATATTTTATTGATTTTTTCTTTAAACGTAGAGATTACGTGATCTCTCCGAGCGATTTAGAAATACGTATTGTATGTATATAGGGTGCTGGCGAAGAGATAGAAATTCCAGTGGCTGAAAAAGTCGAAGATGTTAAAGAGAAACTTGAGCCGACTATATCGCCGGTAATAGAAGATCATTTTGATTTACCTCAACCAGAATATGAAGAAGATAAGTAAGTCAAATTAAAAGAATAATTCTATATTATATATTTATATAATTTCTTTATTTTTTATATATGAAGACTTCCAAGAGTAATCGTCTGTGGTTACACAGAAGACGAAATGCCAAAAATCGTGATAGCGGATGGTGATCGAGGAGGAAAGAAAGAATGTTTGCAAAATTTAACAGGAAAATTGACCGAGTCATTGACAATGCAAGAGAAATTAGTTAAAGAGAATGCACAACTCGAGGGTGGAAAGTACGTTTGTAAAGATTAATTATATTACTAGTTTTATAAAATATACAAGTTATATCGAAACAATCGAATGATAAACAAAGAAATGATAAAAATGTCAATTAATCACCGTGACAACGAACTATCAATGTTTTTGCCTAACGAATGTCGCAAGATGTACTTTTTAAGTTTGACGAGCACGACACGGTTATTCACAACTTTATGACAACCTGGTTGAAAATGAATACATCATATCTATAACGTGCAACGAGTGATTCGAATATATGCCATTTTTAAGGAAAGCGCCTCGCCTAGCTTTGTTGCGATTAAATTTGTAGATACAAATTGGAGGAAGCACTATTGGAAAAAGATACAGCTGTGGAGTGTCTTCAACGGAAGGTATGCGGCTTGCAAGCTGAAATACGTTTAATAATGAAGGAGAATACGGATTTAAATCGTCGATTGGCTTGTTTAAATCAACGTGTCACTACTTCTACTTGCTGTTACACATGTCCAGAACGTAGATCATCTTGTTCACCGCCAGTGGTCTCACCTTTGCCAGCGTATTCGCAAGTAACTTCCTCCGTTCAAGATCACGGTTGTTGCCAGTGCAAATATTGCGTCACATATGACAGTCCCGTTCAGTCACCAACCTCTGTATGCGGTAAAAGAAAAAATATATTTATAAAGTCTTACTTTTTTTCCTTTATATAGGTGTTACGAGAGATCTATTAAATAATTGATTGTTTTCTTTTTTAGTAAACCCATACAGCAATAAAACGTCGAACGATTGTGGTAAGATCTTTAATAAGATTTATCAGATCTTATTTTTTCTTTAAAAAATAGAACAATAAAAAAATGTTTAAACTTACTTTTATATATTAGGCTCATCGAGATTAGCAGGTGGTGCATCGAGAACAGGCAATTGTATATTGAGTACAAGTTCATCTCAAATCGAAGAGATGTGTTTCCGTAGTCCAACAGTTTGTACAAAACCTGAGCCAACACCCAGAGGTGTTTGCCCGGCTGAATTGGAAAATAAGTTCGCTGTTTATGGGAACAATACCAAACAATTGGTACTTTGTTGAATATTCAATGATATTCTTTCATTCTGTATCCTGATTTTTATTTTCTTTTTCGTATTTTAATTTGTGTAATACATTTTTATTCATCCATAGGCACAACAATTAGGTAGTATGGAATGTGAAGTACGAAATATGCAGATAGAACTAGCAAATGTTCAACGAGAACGTCAACAACTCGAGCAACAACGCAAATTGCTTAAATGTTCCGGACCCTGTGCACCATGTGCTTGTTGCCCTGCTCCACCACCTTGTCCGGGTCTTTCACAAGGTCTCCCACCTTCGATGATTTCAAATTATGTTCCAAATGTTTCATTACCTTCCACGATGTCACCATCTGGAAATGGAACCATTTCACCTATGCCTATTTCAAAGGTATTTGCAGAATTTCTTTTCCATTGTAACATTTTACAAACATTATTATATCTAACAGTAAGTTTGTGAGCTGAGTAATCATAATGTTCGATATAAATAAATTAACTCACAGCTCTGAAGACATTTACGCTCGTTTTTGGTCAGGCGCAGATCAGTCAACAATCCACGTCTGCTATGTGTACTGGGACCTGTATAACAGCACCTATGGTAAGGATCACTTGGCGAGATTTGAGATCACTTGAGATTTTAGATATTTTCTAATGCGATCGTTTTATTTACTCTTTTCTTTCGTTAGGGTGCAAGCACTTGTCCTCAACAACAACTACGTGATTTGCGAGAACAATACGCACGTCTTCAAGATGACTACAAGAATAAATTATGCGAGGTATCTTGTTTACGAACTGATACGGAAAAATTAAAACAAGAAGTTCGAGATTCAAACGAGGAAAAGGAGAGGACGGAAATAAAATTGATAGATGCACAGGAACGTTTGAAATCTTTAGAAGCCGAAAGAGAGAAATTCGAAGGTAATCGTTTCGATTTAAACGAATTTCTATTACTCGTTTATACAAACTTATAATTTTTTAATTTACGAATTAGGACAAAAAGAGTTGATGGTAGAGCAAGAGCAAGCCTTGTTAATGGCCAAGCAACGTTTCAGAAAAGCGCAAGACGAATTAGAAGAACTTCGATCATTAATTCAAGATCAAGCTGCTCAACTGGAGGATTATCGCAATAAATATTTACAAGTTCGTTCTCGGTCGAATTATATTTAATTTTCATATTCTGTTTCGAACGAGTTGATAAATTTAAAAATAACGAAATTGTTTTAGGCTCAGCAACAGGTGGAAGAACAACGTCGGCAACTCGATCTCATGGAAATGGATAATGCTCGAATGAATGAAAATGTAACGTTAGAAATTGGAAGAGTTAAAGTACGTTCGTTTTTATTATTATTTATTCATTATTCGTTATGAAATAACATCGATAAAAATTAATTTCAATATCGATTTGAAAAAGAATCAATTCCAAGAAAAACTCGCTGAACTCGCTCCATTGCCGGATATCTTGAAACAAACTCAGATGAAGCTTCAAGAAGCTCAACAAATGAGATTAGTAGCCGAACGTAATTGCGAAGATCTTTCACGAGAACTTTTAGGATGTAAAGATAAGATTCAAACGTTGCAAAGTCAATTGGATGTATTGCGTAACGAGCATCAAGCGTTACAAGTAAGTTTAAACATTTGTTGATTGATTAGAACGCATGGTTTCATTCGTTTGATACTATTTTAGGAGGAAAGAGGACATGGAACAGGACGATTCGATGAGTTAGAAAAGAAAAATGCTGAATTAAGACACGATAATGAACGTATGAGAAATACACTTGCTCGATTCGAAGAACACGAGGCACAATTGCAGAAACGCATAGATGAGAAAATGCATGAAATTACTCAATTAACTGCGATGCTCGAACAAGTATTTATATATTAGTTTGGAAATATTCGTATTAGTAAACATCGATATAAATATCGACATTTTCTTGTTTTGTTTTTCTCTGATATTTACAATAACTTGTTGAAGGTGAGAGAAGATAGTGCAAGACAGGTAGCACGTACTAAAGAAAGATGCGATACAATTAGGCGGACAATGCAAGGTCAAATAGCTGAAATGGAACGACAACTGGCTCAGTGTAGAGCAACAGCTAGAGCGGCACAGAAGGATAGAGACGAGGTAATAATCTCTTTGCGTGAATCTATTTTAATTGCACAAGTTCATTGAAATTAAACATTTTTATAATAATATTTCAGATTAGGCAAAAGATGCAGAGTCAGATAAATAATCTAAACGAGGCCTTCGAACAAGCTCAAGGCCGTATCAGATCGTTACAAGGACATGTGAATTATCTAAAGACTTCGTACAGTAACATTTTTAAAGGACAAGGAGAAAGTCCGGTCGGTTTACCAGGGGATGGTGCACTTGGTACTGGATACGACTCTTGCGACTGCAATTATTAATCGACTTATATATTTTTAGTATTTTTACATGCTCTTTAATACTCTTAACAGTATTTATTAACAGAGCTTAAATTTTACTCGTTTATTATGAGATTTAAATTACTTTTAAATTATCGTGACTCATTCGTATTCGAAAGATCAGACAATTTTGAAGAAATTCAAGGAAACATCAACTAACGTTTATCACTGAAGGCGTAATGGATTTATGGAAAAGGAAATATTTTATAAGTCGGTTTTTGAACCATGTATATTTATTCAATAAATCGA
The DNA here is from genome assembly GCF_905475345.1 of Vespula vulgaris. Classification (NCBI taxonomy): domain Eukaryota; kingdom Metazoa; phylum Arthropoda; class Insecta; order Hymenoptera; family Vespidae; genus Vespula; species Vespula vulgaris. The sequence goes on along the minus strand of NC_066599.1, from coordinate 3,677,675 downwards.
CAATGTATTTTCTTTTTATTATCGATGAAGTTAGACGATGGAAAAAAAGGTCATATATAAAATAAGACGAATCGTGAAATAAGAAAGAAAAATATTATTTACAAAGGAAAGGGCACGTATATCTAATGTTGTTTAAACTGTATCAGTTCATTTCAACAGAATGAAGCATATTGAGCAAATTTAGTATAGCATCGGAACGCGAACGTACTCGTTCCATTTCCATACGAAATTCTTCCAGTTGAGATTCGATACGTCGTGTATACGCGTGACAACATCTGCAGGTAAAGAAAAGAAATTTTTTTTTTTTATTATTTATTTAACAATTTCGCGCTCGAGTTAAAACGAAGAGGTCAAGAATATAGAAAAAAAGGGATGTAAACAAAGAAATATATAAATATTATTTATACGATATAATTTACCTTCCATTAGATTGCTGCAAGTTTGAACAACCAGCATCTGGCGAGTTACAAGACGTAACGTTGATTTGTGGAGAGTAATTAACTGAATGTGATGCCTCTTTCCCATTGGAACTTTTTTTAGATGAACTCGCACTCCCATTGCGATAATCTCCGCAACTTTTTAAAAGATCCATTAAAATTCCTCTTACTTTCTTACCGCTGGATCTTCGTTGTCTAATCTGAGTAATGTAATGAATAGTTTAGTTTTATTTATTTTCATATATGATTACGATATTCAAAAAAGAAAAAATATAGTATATATATATGTATGTATGTATGTATCTGTTCGTGGAAAATATTTGATTTTTCTTACTTCAGGTGTTTCGCAGGAGCTTCTTTCTTGGATTAACAGGTCATCGTTGTTACCCATTGGACTATGATTACAAAAATGTTCAACACCGCTATCGTGATTACATCCCATACATCCTAACGTTGATTTGCATGCGTGCGATGTTTCTCTAATCGTGTTACAGCATTTCATATCATTCTGAAAATTCGCCTCTGTATTATGTAAAGAAGATCGACGACACGTAGTTCGATGCTTACATATCACTTCTTTGGCATCGACTGTTGGATTTATATATTCGTACAAATCCTTCCTACAATCTGGCGTATTTCTAAATGGGAACTTCTTTTCTGTGTAAAACCCTTCTTTAACACAATTAGGACTATCATTGCTATGTTTTAGTCTTTCACAATCACATACATATTTATAATCTCTTTCTAAATGCTCTATGTGATGTAAACAACAGGAATGTGATTTTTCTGGTAGATTAATATTTCGTTTGTGTATGGAACATTCTTTCTGTTGGTTCAATAAAATACACTTTTCACAAGAAACAGAAGCGCTTGGACTTAATAAGTTATCTACATATACTTTTGCATCTGATCTATCTGGTACATTCAAGTACTGATGTGAGGTATGTCCTTCATTACACTTAGGTGGTAATTTTACTTTTTTGTTCGTTGAACATACCATTTGACTACCATTGAACTTTCTGTGTGGTGTAACGGTGTTTTGCAAACAAGCACATTTTTTGTTGACGCAAGGTGATTTTGTTGATACTTCTAAATCTTCTTCTCCCTCGACTATTGATGTTTCACTTATCTGTAGAAATCGTTCAAATGAATGATTAGATTAATCCTCGCAGTTGTTTAAAAAGTAAGAAAGTTTAAGAGTATATATATACTTGCCTCTTTGCCCCAAATGTTGATTGTACCATTTATTTCGGACATACGTACTTCCACATTACCAAGCAAATATGGACCACATTCTCGTATACAGTTCATACTAACTGCTTCTTGATCATTACTAGGTATTTCTGCTTGTATCAAAATACTTCGATCGTCTGTATTTTCATCTTCTCGATATACAAAACATTTCACATTGCTTTCTTGATTTTCAATGTCTTCCGTTTTATCATTTTTGTCTTCTATGGTCGTGGGACTAGCCGAACGACTTAAATTATTTATTCTATTCTTTTGTGTATCTAATTTTACATCATTGTAATTATCCGGTGTTTTGACATCTACATTAAAGTCAGAAGTTGTCGTACTTGATTTTCTTTTTATTTCTGTTGTATGTGGTATTTTTAATGGTTGTAAAAATATTGAATTTCCAAGCATTTCAGTGGCTTTCCTCTTTTTCGTATTGAGCGGTGATTTTATTGTGAAGGTATTGGAACCAGCTATTATTGAACCATCATTTTCCTTGACAATTTCATTTTCTTCACTTCCACTTGGTCTTTTAACAGAGCGACTACTATTGTGAGAAGTAGATTTTATATCAGATTTTGACTTTCCTTGTGTTATACTTGAAAGTGTTTGTAATATTCTGGAAGATGTGATAAATGCTCGTGACAAAGGACGATTCATTTTTCTTGGTGTATCGTCTGTCATCACTAAACTATCCTCTGAGTTTAATACCGTACCCAGATCTGGTGGTTTAATTGAAATACCAGAGCTACCTGCGCTATCCGTCCATTGATTTATAGAGCTCGTTACAGATGTAATACTACTGGCAGATAGTTTGTTAGAATTTTCTTTCGTATCATTAATTTCCTTAGTTTCTATTACTGATTCCGCAATTACGTCCGTTTGTATTCCTACAACTTTTGTTTCACAAGTTCGATTTTCTTTATTGTATTTTGTGAGAGACATTTTTAACTCTTCCAATTCTTGTTTCATTTTTAAATTCTCTGCCAACGTGTTTTGATACGCATTTCTTAGATTATTAAATTGAATAGTTTTTTGATCGAGCTGAGTCTTTAATAATGTTATTTGCATAGTTTCCAAATTATTTTTGTTGGTATCCTCGTTTATTTTTTCAAATTTCGACTCTACATTTTCTTTAGATTCTTCGTTCATTACCTTAATACTTTTCACATTTTCTATTTTTAATGAACAGGCCGCAGGGTTACTATTGTTAGCTTCAATGGTATTTATAACATCAACGTCACTGTAAGCTTGAATATCATTATTTTCATTTTGTTCAATATTCATATTTTTGTTTAATTGTGCATCTTGAGTGAAGTTCGTGTTATCTTGCATATACTCATCGTAACTTAACGTGCGGAGATTGAAAAGATTTAATTGTTGTTGATGTCCATTAACTAAAGGTTGTTCATCTGTGAATTTTAAATCCTTTTGAACAGCAGATTGATTGTAGGTATGATTAAGCATATTCATTTGTACTGAACCATTACGTTTTTCATTTTTTTTTTCGGTACTTGAAAATTCTTTTTCTTCGACATCTATGCCAGTAGGCTTCGCATCTTGTTTCGGTTTATTAATTACTATTTCTTCTTCTTCTACTTCACCATTTTCTGTTATTGGTGCCATATATAGATTTTTATTTGTATACGACTCTTCAATTTCCAAGTCTTTAATTGCTCTTTCCGCATAATCCTTTATAACTTTATTTGTTTTTATATCTTTACTTTGTTCTATATCAATATCTAGACAATAAATGAAATAGATAAGATTTCTGTTTTTTGAATATTTATGTTTATGTATAATATTTTACCTGTTGCACCTGCACAATTTTTATCTTTCATATGTTCTTCTGTAAATTCTTGATCTCGTTGACGTCTTTGAGACGAAGAAAATTTGTTTTGCTCTTTTATATCGTTAATATAACGTTTCACTTTGCTTTCTATATGTCTGTATCTAAAAACATAGAAATCTTGTAATATATAATATTTTGCAGAACGCTTTAATAATATTTTTAAATACTCAACCTATATCTTTTTCCTAAATCTGTATTGCAAACGTTGTTTTGGAAGATACTTAAATCTTGCAGAGAGAGACTCTTGTCTCTGTATCTTCTCTTCAATTTACTCTTAACGCCTAAGCAGTCCGACGCAGTTTCAAAGTAATTTCTTTCATATTCCTCGTCATTATCATCATCTTCTAGATCATCTTCTACATCATCGTCATCATCATCATCTAACATTCCATTGTCTTGATCATTTTCAATATCATCCATATCTGCACGCAAAGAATTAATATTAATAACAATAAATATAAGATATAAGACATAGATAAGAAATATGTAGAGAATACATGAAACTATTGGATTACCATCGCTATTACCATAATCTCCATCATCGTCATCGTAACGTGGATCTGTTTCTTCTTCGGACGAGAGAACGTAAACGCTAGCAGGGCCTTCTTGTTCACTAGTACAAGGACTATGAGATTGTTCTTTCGTAGGAGACTCTTCCTCGTGATGTTTCGCATTACTGATATCTGAATCTTCGCATTTAGAGGATGTTGAAACACTGATGTATGTCGGCATTTCTTCGTCTTCTAACATTGGTGTTTCAGAATGAGCCATTGCCATAGCATCCACGCTTTTCGAGTGATTCTCATTTGATTCTTCTTTCTCCGTTTGATTGTTCATCTCGATATCGCTCGACACACGTTCCTTCTGTTCCGACATGTCTAAAGTTAATTTATGTTCGTTAGTACCGTTATCAATACCGTTACAGATGATTGTTGTTAACCATCGGGAGATAAGACAGTATTAGGCGCACTTTTACAATATTTCTCGATAGGATCCAAATAAATCGTACAGGGGGTATGAAAGTCTATTGCGCCGTCCGCCATCTTAAACTCGCCTCCTTTCAGAGCGAGCTAAACGTGCATCAACTTCTAAATGTATATGTATATATGTATGCATATATATATATAATGTGTATATATATATATATATATATATATATATATATATATATGGTGTATGTATGTATGATGTATAATATGATACGTGGAAAGCTCTTTCGATTTACACAATTTTAGAAAGTTATTTTTATCCCATCTTTTCTTTTTCTATTACAAAAACACAACGATGTGATTACTACGTTACCATAACACTTTTTCAAGCTTCATCATTTCATGAATATTACTAAGAACTTAACGAGAATATTTACATGTCAAGCGCCTCTAACGGGACTAACGACCCGCGTTTACATACAGGGCTGTACGATGAAAATTGATCATTATTTAAACAATTTAATAATTAATCCAAAAGTGGTCATATATCTTCGAAAATTGTTATAATTTTGATAAACGTAGTAATGTATTTTCATTCATACGATGTTCCTTCGATTTATATCGAAGAATATTCTTAATTATCTTTTATGAAGAACAGGAAATTCGATTTTGAAAATAATACTCATAAATATGTAATACAAATTAATTCATAAATTTCTATAATATATATATATATATATATATATATATATATATATCATTGAATCAAGTTACATTAGTAAAATTCAAAAAAGTACGGCGATCAGACAGTACTGTCGTCCAAATTCTGAAAATAAGGAACGTTCCTCTTGTTCAGATTAGAATGCCGCATGCGTGCGCGCTTGTGTGTTTACGGAAGCGTGTTACTGGAAAGTGTGCGTCGAAAAATTGAGAAAAGAGAGAAAAGAAAGGGAAGAGAAAATCGAAAAAAATGCCTTCCGAAGACAAATCTCTTCCAATAACAATTGAGTTTGGGTAAATGTTGCGAGAAATATATTAACGTTTGTCAAGTATTTTTATCACGAAATGACAACTATTATACTTCACTAATGGCAACTATATACTTCATTTACATTGTTTTTACAGAGGTGGTGCCGAGTCATTGTTTGATAAAAAGAAAAAACACGAGGTTAACTTACCTGCTGGCGAATGTACGTATATAATAAAATCTTTCTTTGTTTTATAAATATCCTTGAATAATGATAATATGATATTTCGTAGGGAAATTGAAACGTTTATTATATTGGATAAAAGATAACCTATTGAAAGAACGACTGGAACTTTTTATGCAAGAAGATACCGTGTAAGTATCGTTTGATAAATCTATTCGTAATCTTTTTTTTATATCGAAATTTCTGTTTCGAAAACTTTCCCTTTTTTCTTTGCGTAAAACAAAAAGAAAAGAAAAAAAAAAAAAAATAAGAAAGAAAAGAAAAAAGAAACAAAAAAGACGAAGAAGACAAAACGAAACAAAAAAATTTTTTCTTCGATAATTCGATCTCGATGATGTTTTAATCAGGATAATCACAACATGTAGAAAAATGTTGAAACGACCCACGCGGTTTCCTTCCGATTTCACTCACCTTTCCTTGCTCTATGTACAATGACACGTTCACATTTTCATCATGGCAACTAGCCTGTGTAGTACCATTTTGTTCCGATAGGTAGTGTCGCGAATTCATTTGGCGGGCGAACGCGGTAAAATGTAACAGTGTTATAACGTTCGAAAGTGAATAATAGTGATGTGAATGATGTGATTTTGTGACAGTTAAAATTGAAAGTTGTAATTTGATCTTTCAGACGACCAGGGATTCTCGTTCTCGTAAACGACACTGATTGGGAATTATTGGTAAGTTTTATTAGGTTATATCGTTTAATTTTATTCTTGTACATACACCATTTTTATTCTTTCCTTCCTTATAGCATTCTAATATTCTCTTGATTTATGATGTTATTTTAAGATAAAAATTAGAATCGTTTTATTTATTTATTTTTTGCTTCATGTAAAGAAAATACAGAAAAAAAAAAGAGAGAGAGTAAATAGAATTAACCATGTGAGAGATAGATTTGTAAGTTAGTTAGTTTCGCCGCTAGGCGGCTCTGGAGTTTATTGCAATGGTTGATCATTGACGTACAGTATCGAAGACAACAACTTATAGGGATCTACACTTACCAACATTGCGTTAGAAAGTTTTGAATAGAAAGAGGATCTTTAAAAAATTTAATCAACGAAATGATTATCAACAATTACTTTCCAAAATAATTCAAATGAGAACCTTCCTCTCTAAAAATAAGATCTCCCAAAATATGTAAGAATTTATTTTCCATTCCATTTAATATTGTAACGGAGTTAACGTAACATCAAACACATTCACGAGGGAGCTTGGAAAGCGTTAGCAACTCTTTCTTCCTTTCTCTCTCTTTCTTTCCTTCTCTCGAAAAGGGCGCAAATCATCTTGGCTCGCCACACCCGCGGGAAAATTATCATTTTAAATTTGTAAATGTATAGTATAGGCTGTGAGGCGCTATTAGAGCTCGTAGCTACTTTTAAAGGGAAGAAGGGTGGAGGGAGAACCAAAAAGCAGACGGGAGAAGGATGATGGGTTCGGCCATTATTATGATAATACCAACGTTTCGCAAAGCTTCTCTCGCACACTTCGACTCCCACGTCTCTTTGTCTCGCTTTCACGTTTCACCCTCTGCTCTCTTTCTATATCTATCTCTTTCTCTCTCTCTCACACACACATACACGTGCGCGTGCGAACACATACACGGATATAGCTTGCAAGTTCCTTTGCTTTCCTCTTTTCCTTCCTAAATGCTGCTTCATCTCATATGCGACGTCCTTCCTTGGAGTACTTTTTCTTTTCTTTCTCGTCAGGATCAATTCGTAAATTTTAAGGGAAACTCTCGTTTGGATCTCTCGAGTATTGTAATAGATCTTCTTGTCCAGTGACGTTATAACGAGAAGGATTCTATTCCAAAGTGAACACGTACATATGTACGTTCCCTTTCAATTTACGCGAGATCCTTCGTAACACGAAGGAATATCTATCGGTGTTTACAGGGCCAAGGAGATTACGTCCTACAACCGAGAGACACCGTGCTCTTCATATCGACGTTACACGGTGGTTAAGACATCGGATGGACCGTCGATGTCGATGGAAAGACGTATGATATTCGAGGATGGCTATTCACGAGTCCACAGAACTATATTGGAGAGAGTTTCTTCTTATTATTATTATTCTTCGATAATAAAGTTATTTCTATAAATGCCTGATTTGATTATGCGAACGTATAGACTTTAACAAAAATTACGAAAACTTTTTTGTTAATTTTTTACGATTTCTTTTTTTTTATTCTCGTTTCACACTATTTTTTTTTCATTTCTTTTATTTCTTCTTCTCTCTCTCTCTCTCTTTTTTTCCATTTTTTTTTTTTTTTATATACTTCACAAATACCACGTACAAACGTTTTAATAGAATTACACGTACAAATCTTGCCAGCTGACGAGTTAACTACAAACGTATCATTTTTATTTATGTTTTTGTGTCTTCTTTTTTTACTTTTTTTTTTTTGGTATATGTATACACCTGTTCTAAAATTACAGAACCTTGTGAAGGGAATCGTCGTACGATCACGTACGTGTCGATCTCGTTAGCGGGAGGGCATACTAATTGTAAGGACGATTGAAAAAAAAAAGGATAAAATAGAAACAAAAACAAAAACAAGAAGAACGAAAATAAAACAATATATCATAAAAGAAATAGGAAAAGAATAATATACATACACATGTGTATATATATATAAATATATATATATAAAAAGAAAGAAAGTTCTCTCGTACTCTCAAAGTTCGGTCCTTTGATCGAAGGTAGACTTTCACAGGACGTCACTTGGCAAGTTCTTTAAGGCGAACGTGCTGGAAGACGTACCATCGTAATCATCGTTGTTTGGCATGTGCATTCGAATAGAAATACGTCGAAAAGGGAAGTTTCGAATGGAATAAAACTTGCGCATGCTTTCTTTTCTTCTTTTCAAGAGACAAAAAGAGTGAGAGAGAAAAAGAAAGAGAGAGAGAGAGAGAGAGAGAGAAAGCTTTACGAGTTCTCTCTCTTTCTCTCTCTCTCTCTCTCTCTTTCTCTTTCTTTTTCTCTTTCTTTTTTTCTTTTCTAAAAAGAGAAACGTTCTCGTTCGCGCGACGTACAACGTTCAGGATAAGTTTCTCGTAATGACTATAATACAACGGCCGACACTTTGGCTGGTCTCCAAGGATTCTCGCCACGATCGCTCTTTCCCCTACTTTTACCGTCGCTTATTTCGTCCCTGAAGCTCTACCACCGCGAGCAACGTCCCGGTACTTAGTACCACCCTTTGCCACCATCTACGCGATACCTACCCCCACTTGCTTTCCAGCCCCCATTTTCCTCACCGAGCGACCGACCGAGCTTGCCCTCCTTCAACCCTCTTACTCGTCCTCTTTACTTTGTGGCATGCTGGGCTTTACATACATTACGTTACAATTAACATTGGACTTTCCACGAGTTTCACCACTTTTCGACGCTTTCGAGAATACTCGAAATAAGAAATGAAAGGATTTAGTTAAGGAAAAAGCACGTGCCGACGGATAAGTAGAAAATAATAGAGATAGACAGATAGAAAGATAGAAAAAATTAGACAAATGTAGAAAAGATTGACAAGTAGATAAAAATAGATAGACAGACGGATAGGAAAAGGTGGAGTGGTAAATAGAATAAGATAAATAGATAGAAAGAAACAGAGGGAAGAAATATTTATCGTACTGAGATTTTATCTGTATAAAATATAATAGATAGAAATAGAAAGAGAAAGAGAAAGAAAGAGAGAGAGAGAGAGAGAGAGAGAGAGAGAGAGAGAGAGACAAAGAGAGAATTTTTAATTATACTAATTTAAATTTATAATATATATATATATATATATAATATAATATAATTTAATATATATTTTCAATTATATTAATTTAGATTTATAATTATATTATATGATATGATAATATGCAATAAGAAACAAAAAATTTTTAAACAATATATAAATATAAATCACGTATCTATAGGAAAAAGGATAACAAAAAAAGATAGATGAATAGAAGAAATATTTATCATACTAATTGTAAATTGTAATCCGTCAATATAAAATATAATGGAGAGAGAGAGAAAAAGAGAGAGAGAGAGAGAGAGAGAGAGAGAGAGAGAGAGAGAGAGAGAGAGAGAGAGAATATTCTTGATCGTAATATGATAATTTATATTGAAAAAAAATAACTTTATAAAAATAATGTATGAATATAAATGAAATATGGGGAGAAAGAGAAAGACAGAAACAAGGAAAAGAGGTACAAGAAAGAGAAAGAAAGAAAGAAAGAAAGAAAGAGAGAGAGACAGGTAGACAGATAGACGGAGAAAGAGAGAGAAAGAAAGAAAGAAAGAAAGAAAGAGAGAGATAGACGTGCTTTATCTGGTATGCGTGGAAAACTTGGCTCGTTAATTAACCGCTCGAAAGAAGGAATTTCTAATGGGACAGGCAAGTAGCTCTTTCACCTCCTTTCTTTATTCTTTTCGCCCTTTCACCGATTCGTTTTAATCGGTTTTTAGTGAACCAGAGTACGGCAATCTGGCACGTTTTCTCTCTCTCTCTTTTTTCTCTTTTTTTTTTATATAAAAAACACGATACATCAATCACGTCGTCATTACACGATATGTAACACAGCTGGCACATCGAAAAGGGGAATACTCTGCAATCGTTTCAACGAGCTTTACTCGCTCGTGTGTTTATTCGGTGATTCTGGAAATGCGTTGGTACGTGCTTTCAACGGTGTACTCCGAATGGAGAAGAACGTGAGACCTGAAACGCACAGCATCCACGTTTAATCCGGCCTAGCTAGAAACCTCCTGTAACTAGCAGTATTATATTCTCTCTCTCTCTCTCTCTCTCTCTCTCTCTCTCTCTCTCTCTCTCTCTCTCTCTTTCTCTCTCTTGTTCACTTTTGTTTGAACTATCAACAGGAATGTTCTTTACATTGCTTTTCAACATCGTCATTATCATCTCTCTTTCTCTCTCTCTCTCTCTCTCTATATATATATATCTTTCTCTTTCTCTCTTTCTTCTTTTGTCTCTCTACTTACGTATATAATATCTGTAAATAAGTATCCTAAGAGGATTATTCTAAACGATTATTATACAGTAGATGAATTACGTAGAGACGTAGTAGAGGAGTCCGGTCGAAACTCCACTTCCAAACGTTATGACATTTATTGGACACGTGTTACGCGAACTCGCTTGACCAAAACGCGCCCTTCTCTGTTGATCATTTGAAAGCTTGAAATCTAAACTGGAGTCACATTAGATCCACATGTAGAAATTCATGATTTATTCATTCGTTTAATCCTTCATTACTTAACAAGCGTGTACTTATTGATCGTGTATATTTTTATTTCCTTATAAAAAATCTTTCTTTTTCCCTTTTCCCTTTCTTTCTCTCTCTTTCTTTTCTTTCTTTCCTTTTTTTAAATCTCTCGATTGCACTCGAAGTAGTTTGCAATGTATTTTAAAATAATTTTTATCCTTTTCTTTTAGAAACATCGTAAATGTTTAGTTATACATACATACATTAAACGATCTTTGGGTGTTCAAAAAAATTAAAAAAGAAAAGAGAGAAAGAGAGAGAGAGAGAGAGAGAGAGATAGACCGATAGATGGATAGATAAATAGATACAGAAAAAAAAAATATCGTGCGAGAAATTCAACGGAATTAGAGTAGAAAGGGTTCTCTTCCAGATTTTCGCGAGAATGAAATCAGCCGTTGTCTCAGTATCGTCGCGAATTAAACTTTCGCGTCTCCACTAACGGTTGTTTCACTTTGAAACATGCGTATAATTTCTGTTATCTTTTCTACTCCTTTACCAACCGTATATACCATTCCCCTTCTTTTTACTTCCTCCTTGTCCTTCCTTTCTTCCTTCTTTACTTCCTTACTTACTTACTCCTTCTCTCTCTTCCTTCTTCCCGCGAAATATAAAATAATAAAGGCACCGACGAACGAGTCCCTTGGGAACTTTGGCTATTTTCTCGAAACCCTTCCAAACTAACGCGTCTCGAACTTTTAACGATTCGCTCTCTTTTCTCTTACTCTTTTAACGGTCCCCTATCCTTTTCTTTCCTTTTCTTTCTATCCTTTTTCCTTTCTCTTTCGTTTGATTTCTTCATTTGCAGTTCCCTCTCAAATTTTTATTATCGTTTATCGATTCTTTTTTTTTCTTCTTTTTCTTTTTCTTTTTCTTCTCTTTTCACTTCATTTCTTCTCTTCTTTTCCTTTCTTTCGAACCCTTTACAAGAGCAGAAAATTTCAGTGGTTCTACTCGACGTTCTTTTTCTCTTTCCCTCTCTCTCTCTCTCTCTCTCTCTCTCTCTTTTTCTTTTCTTCTTTCTTTCTTTCTTTCTTTCTTTCCTTCTCATTTTCTCTTTTTCTTTCTTTCCACTCGGTAATTACTACTTACTCGCATAATTACACGTTCGTTCTCGCGTATGCCGTATTTATTTTAGTTTAACAACGGTCTAACCATTAGAGTACTAATCCTCTTAATGTCTTCCTAGTCGGTGTGCCCTGCGTTTGTTATAATTTTTTTTTGTCATTTCTTTTTTCTCTCCTCTTTTCTTTTTTCTTCTTCTTCGAACACTCTTCTCAATTTACACCGAGCATTTCATTTCTGTGATTAATTCGTTTCGCAAGAAAGCTTCGAGTACAACGCTCTCCCGATGTTAACGAAACGCGAACGGAGAGATATTTTAAAATACATTCGTCGTAATTTACGTTTCGTTTTCATTCCTAATACTGAAATCTCAAACAACAAGTTGAACGTGTTCATGAATATTCGTAGTGGTATTTAAAAAAAAAAAGAATAATAAAAAATAAAAATAAAAAGGAAAAGAAAAAACAAAACAAAAGAAAAGAGGAGAGGAAAATGGGAAGAAGAATTTTATTCAAACTTTTCCAACAAGAAAGTTTGTTCCACGAAACGACGATTTTGTTTTTTTAAAATTACGATTACTTCGAAATACGTACCCAATGAAAATAAAATATATATATATATATATATATACACGCGTATAATACTCTCTCGAGGTGGACATTGGATAGACAAATTAAAACGAACTTATCGCACGATATAATCGTCGAATAATTTTTTTCTTTGAAAATATCTTCTCGAATACTTAACGAATAGATAACACCTGGCGCTTCTTAACATTTGGCTCCAGTGCCAAAGTCATTCGAAAAAGTATGGAGCCGAAGAGGAGGAATCGATCGAAGAAGAACTAGTAGTACAGAAAGAAGAATAAGAATAAGAATAAGAATAAGAAGAAGAATAAGAATAAGAATAAGAAGAAGATACCCGTATGCCCATTTTAATTCTTCTCTTTTCGTGCTTAAGCTCGCATTCCATCTTACTACCTCGTCCTTTCTTCTTCGTCTCGGTTGGCCTCCTTTCCTTTCCTTTCTTTTTTTTTCCCTTCTCCTTCCCCTTCTTTCCATTCTCTTCCCTTCCCATCCCTTTTCTTTTCTTCTCTTTTCTTTTTTTTTCTTTTCTTTTCTTCTTTGACTCGTTCGTGACAATGTCCCCGAGACCATCAGCAGGCCATCAGCATAAAACGCGCGGTTTTATGAGCCGTAGTCGGTAGACGGTTTCGCGTTACATCCTTCTCGAATGCTCTTCTCTTATTCTCGTTCCTCTCGTACTTCTCTTCGTACTCGCGAATCTTCCATTCTACGTTTTCCACTACGATATTGTGTCGGCGAAGAATCCACGAAGGATCCTCTTCGAGTCACTTTTCGTTGAAACGACGTTAGTAGTACCAAAGAAGAGATTGCCTACGTTGACCTTTCTTATGAAAACGCTATTTCTTTTCTTCCTTTCCTTCCTCTTTTTCCTCTTTTCTTTTTTCTTGCTTTTTTTTTGTTTATTTATTTTTTTTTGTTACCTTCTCTTTTTTCCTTTTTACGAAGAGATCTCAAGTAATAATAACGTTGGTAGAATATGATTAATTTGCGCGATGCGTTTTCTTCCAAGATATCTTTTTAAGTCGCTGAGTTTCATTATTTTAAGTATGACAGTACGTATAATCAGAATTGTTGATGATAATTTCGTTCATTTCGTTTTATTGATTATAATTTATCTTATATAAGTTATAATCAAAATTTGCACATTTCTTCTTATACGATCTTCGATAGTTTTTAAGGTCAATGATCGAGTGCCCCTAATGATAGGCAAAAATTGTGTTTCCAATATATTTTACATGAAAATATTTAACGATGTGTATTATCTTTGTTTTCTTTTTGTTCTTTTTTCATTTCATTCCATTTCATTTCATTGATTATACTTCATTTTCGAAGTTGCTTTCAAAATTTCTGTTTTAACGTGATCATCGATAATTGATATTAATGATTGAGTGCCCCTGGTGATAGGCAAAATTGTATGAATTTGCAGAATAGTTTACGTACAACATTTTCGAACTAAAAATTTAATGAATTAAAAAGAAAAAGTAAGTGAATAATGACGTTGTCCATAGTGAAATAGAAAGAGACAAAGAGAGAGGGAGAGAGAAAAAGAGAAAGAGAAAGAGGGAAAAGAGGAGGAGGAGACGAAAACGTTGTCTCTTAAATATCTTTCGATCTCCCGTCGAACGCAGGAGACCCGTGGCAAATTGGAAAGAGCTTCTCTCCTGCATCCTGCGTCGTTCTCCTGCTTTCCATCGTGAGTTACGAGAGTGAGAAGGAGGGTTGGGTTAGCACAATGCACGAGATTTCGTTCGGTCCATCGGGAGTCTCGACGCATCCCTATAGGCAGCTATTAGGGCGTGGGTCGCGAGTCTTTCGGGGAGAGATTCCCACTGGATGAATCGACTGGATGCTTCGACAGGATAGCTCAGAGGATTGTGGAGTCTCCAAGAAGGTGGATAATTTGTCCACTATCTCTATATTCTTCTCTCTTGCCCTCTCTCTCTTTTTTTATATAAATATATATATATATTTTATAAACAGTATATATTATGTACAATATATTACATACATAAATATTTATAATTTAATATACAAACGTAATATATATATATATTTGCTATTAAATATATACATATATTAAACTATAAACTTATAGTTTCATACAGTCATAAAGTAATTTAATTTGCAAATAATTCTTTTTTTATTTACTATTATTTATAAACGTACTTAATAGTAAAACTAGTAAACTACAAAAATGTATATAATTTTCAAAATGATACATTGTATATATATATACGTATATATATATTTCTTTATTTCTTCATTTTCTTATTTTCTTTCTTTAAGCCTCACTTTTAATCTATATCTTTCTAATCTAATTCTTTCATTCTACTTCTTTTTTCATCCTCATCCTTTCGTTCTCTCTTTTTATCCTCATTCTCTCATTTGATCTCTCTTTATCATCAGTCTTTCAATCTTTCTCTCTTTATCCTCATACTCTTTCTCCCTTCTCTCCCTCTCTCTCTCTCCTCTAATCGAAGCAACCCTACATCGTTCATCCCCAGAGAACAGGACAAGCTCGCCAAGCCGCTGACCCGAATCTCAACTAGGTGTTCATGTCCATTTCGGTTATGCACCATGCGAACTGTCTCTCTACTTCCCATTCGGTTCGTCAAGATCGTATGTCATCGCGATTGATAATAATGCTATTTCGAATCGATAATGTTACCATAGGGATGAACGTTAGGGGAGAAAATAGATAAAATCGTTATCGTCGAAAAAAGATGAGAGACTAGTTCGAGGACGAACGATAAGGAGACATTAGAAGACGAGGATCTTGCAATGGACAAGGATTAAAAGATGAAGAGTCATCGCGTGATCGTAAAACATTATCTTTCTCTAAATAACGCAGGGTCCCCATAGAACGAGCATCTTCCTCTTTCTCTTTGTCTCTTTCCCCTTCTCTTTGTTTCTTTCTCTTCCTTTCTTTTTTCTTTTTCTTTTTTTAATTATAGAAAATATTAGGGTTGCCTTTTCAGATTCTTCTAAGAATTGCTTCTCTTTGGATTAATCTTCGAGTATTAAACTTGGCATATCTCTTTTTACATCTCGAAACGTTTCTCTCGTTCTTTTTATTTATTGTGCGGAACACGTACCCAACTATAAACGTACCATAATTATAAAAGAAAAAAAAAAAATGGTTCCGTAGAAGATATAATAAAGAATTGGTTGTTAATGACGAATGCGTTGTGGTTTATTCACGCTAGAGACATTAATGACAATGCCGTAGCCCATTTTTGGCAAAGGTCGCGATTTAACGGCGATACAGCCGTCGTGAGTAACGATCCTTTACGATCGTTTCGAATCTTTATGGCGATTCATATTTATTTTTTCCAGGATGTTTATGTTGTCGAGATATAACAGAGAAATCGTTGTAGCCGTAGTCTCCTCGTAGTCTCGCTTGAGAATACGTCGCGTAAAGCACGATTGAAGTACTCGCCAATAAAATTGCCTATGGTGGTGATAGCGATGGTGATAGTGTTGGTGGTGGTGACGATGGCGTAGGAGGGTAGAGAATCGAACCACTTTTGGCCTTCCTTCGATATATCTGTCTCTCTCGTTTTTTTTTTTTTTTCTTTTATTTTTCTATACATTAAAGTACGAGATTGAAAGAGAGAGAGAGAGAGAGAGAGAGAGAGAGAGAGAGAGAGAGAGAGAGAGAGAGAGAGAGAGAGAGAGAGAGAGAGAGTGTGGGTGGGTGGGTGGATGTATACGATTAGCTTTCTTTCTCTTTTCCTCTTTTTCTTTCTTTCAATTATGTAATTTATTCGAACCTATCAAACCTACCGAAAGACGATTTACTTCAAAGTTTATTCCTATCTCTGATTTACCAAAGTTCATTCGCATGACGGCAGGTAATTTCGAGTTAAATCTCCAGAGTCCAATTTGACCTATGACTCTTTCATGCGTGAGTAGTATACACGATAATCCTAATGGGACTACCTTACCTTATCTTCATCCCGGTGACACTTTAGCTTTCTGATGAGATCAACTTCTTATTTTTATGATGATGATCATAGTCATGATGATGATTATTATTATTCTTATCATCATCATCATCATCATCATCATCATCATCATAATCATCATCATCATCATTATTATTAGAAAGAGTTTTATATGCACCTATTACACGTACGACGGCAAGTCGAGCTTTCATCGTAGCTAGCTGGCAAACAGCTGTAATACTTTTGGCAGGCTCACGTTACTATCACTCGTTGTGCTACAACCATACGTTTTGTCTGTAGAAGTTGCGTATAACTTTAATTAACGTGCCATATCGAATTCGTTCCAACGTTAATGCTTCCTCTCATCGCTTTTCCTCGATTTAACGTTTTGGAAGATGACATGAAAGTAACGTAACCCTACATACCTTCCCTCCCACACACACACACACACACACATACGTGAACACGTATAAACATTTTCACTTTTCGGCACTATCATTCGCGGATAATCATTCGTCCTGTCACTATCAGAATACCTTTCGATATCTATTTCTTTTTCCTCGTTTCTATCTTTTTCAAGTATTTGTTTCAAGAGATCCTCTAGATTCTATTATCTTCTCTAGATTATTTCTTTTATTTTTCTTAGTCGTACTTCAAAGTTTTTACGATTAAAAAAAAAGCTGTTTTTTTTCTCTCTTCCCTTGTTTTTTTTCTTTTCTTTTCTTTTGTATTTTCCTTCTCTCTCCGTTTTTTTTTCTTCGCATAGAAGAAAGTTCTTCTAGTTAGACTCCTTGGACACAGTTGAAAGTTCCCAAAGTAACTCTCTTCTTCTATGGCGGATAACGAATATAGAGGACGATAACGAGGATAAAGTGCTCGGTTAATGGCATTTCGTTGTGAATCGATCTTAACTCGATGACTTCGATACCGAACCACGATGTGATCGAATTTCCTTGATGGTTCTCGAGGATGCGTTAAATAAGTACGTACGTAGGTAATCAATGCAACGTTAGAAAAGTAATAGTAGTAGTAGTAGCAGTAGTAGCAGTAGTAGTAGTAGTAATAGCAGTAGTAGTAGTAGTAGCAGTAGTAGTAGTAGTAGTAGTAGTAGTAGTAGTAGTAGTAGTTAGCTTCGGCACGAGAGGCTACGTGCCAAGGACCCGTGTAAAGCTACCCCCTGGCCTCATTATAATAAACCGCGAGAAGTGACATGACTTACGTTACAAACTGTGCGTGGCATGAACTTTCTCTATCTTTCTCACTCTTTCTCTCTCTCTCTCTCTTTCTCTTTGTCTTTCTCTTTGTCTTTCTCTTTGTCTTTCTCTTTCTTTTTCTCTTTCACTTACTCTCTTCCTCCTTGTTCGTTAGCGAAGCTTCTTCCGATTTTTTCCAACAACTTGAAATCCTTTGCCAAAGTCGAGCTAGCTATTTTGTAAACGTGGAATGTTTCATTGATTCGATATAAGAAAGAAAAAACAACAACGATAACAATAACAATAACAATAACAATAACAATAACAATAACAAATTTGTTTAAGAGCGATAACATTTTTTAACGTTTTTAATTTTTCTTTCTTTTTCTCTTTTTTTTCTAAACTTTTATTTCTCTTTTCTTTTTGTTCCTTTTGCTTCGAGGATATAAATTAAAGAGGATATCAGGAAGGAAGGAAGGAAGGAAGGAAGAAAGAAAGGAAGGAAGGAAGGAAGGAAGGAAGGAAAGAGAGGAAATGAGGCTAATCTCCGATATTAATTTTTCTACCTCGTGCAAACATCGAGGGTAAGGACGTAACGTGAAAGAATTTAATCTTTCCCGATACGTTATTTAGACTTCTATTACTATAGGTACCAATACACAAACTAGCTACCGTTCAACTCTCACCACCAAATTCCTTTGGCAGATTTCTTTCGTCGGCGCTTAAACCACATTTCAAAAGTTAAATTGCAGTAGATATTCTCTTGAAGTAATTCATTTTCGTAACTTGATTTTCATGGAGATTGGATTCTTTTAATTTTATTTTTTTCTTTCTTCCGTGCGATTCGATAACACGACAAACGTTAAGGACCGAACGAAAAGACAATTTCTTCTCTTTTTTCCTTTTTTCTTTACTTTTTTTTTTCGATAGTAATTACGAACGGATTCGTGCGAGAGAGTGAGAAAGAGAGAGAGATCTTTTTACTTCCTATTGGGTCGTTCCTTCGTCCGAATCGACTGAATTAATCAGGAGGATTCATAATGGTCGTCGTAATCGAGGAAAGATCGTGTAATTTTTAACGACGAGGATAGAAGATATGATTCGTTTTACTTAAAGTGGCTCTGGTATTACTACTAGTCACAAAAAGCATTATCTCGTTATCCCTCTTGTCGGTTTTCTCTTGTTAAGAAGGAGGAAGGCGTAAGTAGGAGGGTAGAGTAGGGGAGGAGGAGGAAAAGTGGAAAAGGAGTTGAAAAGTGTAAGTAACCGACAAGGATAATTTCTATTTCTCGTTCGGTTTGTTCTTCGGAGTATCCTAACACGTTACCACGCTTTCTTCGCAAGGAGAAATGCTGTAAAGTAGATCGCGAAGATAAGACAAATTGAAAGCCGAACAGATGCCGAGAGAAGATGCCCAAGTGGCATCGTTGGGTGTTGCTAGGCTACTAGTTCCTTTCTATCGATGAGTGAAAAAGAGAGGAAAAGAGAGAAGAGAGAGAGAGAGAGAGAGAGAGAGAGAGAGAGAGAGAGAGAGAGAGAGAGAGAGAGAGAGAGAGAGAGAGAGAGAGAGAGAGAGAGAGAGAGATAAAGTTATTTTCTTCCAATTGAAAACTTTATAATATGCATATTTTATATATATTTATATATGTATTATATATACATAAGAAGAAGAATTTATATTTTTGAATATCTTGAATAGTATTTTGAATATCTTCTGTATAGCATTAATATTTTATTTATAATATATATTTTATTCATGTCTTCTTGCGTCGTATAAAAATTTTAATGTTTAATCGTTAGTATTGTTCCTGAAAGCAGACAACATTTTATACTTTGTAGATAGAGTATATTAAGAAACTTTTGAGCCCCTGAACAAAGATATCCCGTTATCCGTACAAGTATGTACGACTGTATTGCCTATCACAGGGGCTTAAAAAAGTTTCTTATCGATAACGTTCGTAATCTATATTATCGACGAAGAAGTATAAAGTGATGCCTATCTTCAGGGACGATATTTTATAATATTGGTATATTCGGGAAATTTCGAGTTGAGAAAAATCCATATAAATAAATCTGTTTAAAAAGAAAAAGATAAATAACGATGGATAAAGGAAACACGATCAACCCGGTTTACTTTCACTTTTGTAATACGATTGGTACAAGCTCGATGATCGAACTATTTAGAGGAACGTACACACTCTCTCGTTTCGATGTTACTCCGGTATTAAAACAAGCTGTTACCTCGAGGCAGTTAGATCGAACGCACGTTACTAGCATGTTACAATCGAGAAACTATCCATCGTGTGCTGGCTATATCGAATAGTTACTCCTAACGGCTTTTATATCGAAGCTCAAAAGCCAGAAAAGCGAAATAAATTTACACGCCAACCGATGAATTTTGTTTTTTTTATCCATGTACTTTTTTCCCTTTTTTTTTTCCTTTTTTTTTTTATCAAGCTTAAAGGCCCTTTTATTTATTTTTATTTTTATTTTTATTTTTACTCTATTTTATTTTATTCCATTTTATTTTATTTTATTTTATTTTTTCCACAAATTAAACTTCCTCTCGACTCGAAAGTTTTCGG
The DNA here is from genome assembly GCF_905475345.1 of Vespula vulgaris. Lineage (NCBI taxonomy): Eukaryota > Metazoa > Arthropoda > Insecta > Hymenoptera > Vespidae > Vespula > Vespula vulgaris. Next base: position 3,657,369 of record NC_066599.1, on the reverse strand, counting down.
TCTCTCTCTTCCTCTCTCTTCCTCTTTCTGTCTCTCTCTTTTTATCTCTCTTTCTCTCTTTCTGTCTTGTATCGGCAGAATTTTCATTTTCACCTGGCTCCTTCCAATTTTCCTCGGTACTCTCGATTCGATCCTCGAGTGGGTACATACTCGAGTTAACGACTTCATCTGGGACCGCGTGTACCTATCGTCTAACCGGCACGACTTCGTAGATCGCTTTGAAGAGCGTACTGTTAGAGAATGAGAAGAGGAAGAGAAGAGAGAGAGAGAGAGAAAGAGAAAGAGAAAGACTTTTCGAAAATGAATGAATTCGTTCGTTAGGAGATTCAATATTGTTTCAACCTTAAGATTCGTAGGAAGAGTCGAGTAAGGCACTTTTACACATACACACACACACATACACACAATACTCTCTATTCCTTTTCATCAATCAAGTATCTTTAATATTTTTATCAAAGTGAATATATCCTTCAATTTTTCGCGTTTACAAGTTAATCAACATTCTCCCGATAAAAAAAAAAAAAAAGAAAAGGATTTCTACTAAATGAAGATGAAAGATGGTAGATAGGCATTTTATCTTTCTTTTTCTCTTCCCTTTCTTTTTTCTCTTCTTTTCTTTTCCTTTTTCTTCCTTTCTTTTTTTCCTTCCCAAAGAAGAAGGGTCACAAATCTTTATAAAAACATTAGTCTCGTTTTATGGTCTTTTGTTTATTTTTTCCTTCCTTGTTTGCTTCGCCGTAAGAAAAGATAGGAAATTTTGGAGATTTCAATATATACACACACACACACACACACACATATATATATATTTACACACACATACACACACATCAAAAAGGTCCAGCTTTCTTTCTTTTTCTTTTCTTTTTTCTTTTTCTTTTTTTTTTTAAACGCCGACACGTTGTGTGTGCGTGCAACATCATCGCCGAGCAAAGTGTGGCTACCGTGGAAGTGCGATAAGAGCCGCGAAGGGAGAGAAACGATGATACTCGTGGAAAAGGGCTGCCCTGAAAAGCCTACCGCAATCATCGTAAGGGGATTCGGGGTCCCCTTTTGGTACTCTCTCTTTCTCTCTCTTTCTTTCTTTCCTTCTCTCTGTCTGCTTCTCTCTCTCTCTCTCTCTCTCTCTCTCTCTCTTTCTCGCTTCCCTTTTCATCGTGGTCCCACCCATGTCCTTCTCGAGTATCCACTCGACTCTTCCGTCTATCTCTTAACCGTTTCGTCTTTCAAGTGCGAGCTGAACGGAACTCGCCTTAATGGCTCCGCTGAGGACGAACGGCGGTAGTTGCTCGAAAAAACAATTTTCCTTGTCTCTCTGTGCGCTTCTCTTTCTCTTTCTCTTTCTCTTCTTCTTCTTCTTCTTCTTCTTCTTCTTCTTCTTCTTTTTCCTTTTCTTCTTCTTTTTCTTCTTCTTCGTTTAGCTGACGCAAAGAATCTTTAGTCTCTCGTATTAATTGCTTTCAAATTAAATTGTCTCATTTTTTACTTGCACATAAATTTCTTTTTCTTTCTTCTTTTTTCCTTCCTTTCTACCTTTTATTTGTTTTTTTTTTTAATTCTTCTTTTATAATTCTTCTTTGTTGTTGTGTTTTTTTTTCTTTCTTTCTTTTTTTTTTTTTTCATTCGTTTTAAATCATTATCCCCCATTAGTCGAGAGAATTAGCTCTCTTTAGTCAGTTTTATTTATTTATCTGTTTTCTTTTCTTTTCTTTTTCTTTTCGTTGCATTGTTCTTTCTTCCCATGTTTCTTTCTTTTCATATATATATATTATAATTATATAATATATATATTATATTAACTAATATATTACATTTATATATATATATATATATATATACACATATAAATAAGTATACAATTTTTTGATTTGGCACAAGATACATGTACCATGACATTTTTTCTTATAATTGATTTGTGTTTCGCTTTTAATTCCAGATATGAATCCGATATCTAGGACTATCTAAAAGATTCGAGTTTGGCCGTCCTAGGATGATAACTTCTCTCTACTACGCTTCATGTCGAACTCTATGGGATAACGGAATTGGCTGCATCTAGGCTCTATCTTGGATAAGGATAGCGATATATATATACATACATATATATATATATATATATATATATATATATATATATATACACACACACGACGTTGGAAGGGCTTGGAAGAAAAAGAAGGTAAAGTAAGTAAGTAGAGGGAAAGAAAGAAGAAAGCCGCCAGTAGGATTTTCTATGTGGATATCTATCTTTGTACACACACAAATACGTTCATGCACGCACCCACATGTGTGTATATATATATATATATGTATATGACTATGTGTGTATATACGTAAGATCTTCGGTAGGGGCTCTCCGTTGTGAACTTTTGCAGATATTGAATATCTCGGACCATCAATCACCTTGACGCGGCAATATCCGAAAGTATTACTCTTATATTTGTTTCTATATCGAGCACCGATTTATGGCTAAGGCACTCACTTTCTTCCGTCCAACTCGTGGCTCGATCATGCGCATCTTTTGTCTATATAGGAAGAAGAAGAAGAAGAAGAAAAAAGAAAAGAAAAGAAATGAAAAGAAAAGAAAAGAAAAGAAAAATGAGGATGATAAAGAAAGAAGGAAAGGGAGAGAGAGAGAGAGAGAGAAAGAAAGAGAGAGAAATAAAGTAAGTTATGAATAAATGTGAATCGTTTGAGATCACGTACGAGCAACTAATTCTAGAAAGATAAAACTTTATTGAGATAAAAGGTAATTAAAATGCGTTCTTATCGTTCTTATAACAATGAATTCTTCATTTATTTTATACAAATCAAGTTGAGTGAGTGATACTTAATTGGTATGTATATTTTTTAGTATGGATTATAAGATCATTATTATGAAATTTTATAACAAATTATTATTACACACAAACATACACATACGGTCGCGCGTGTATATTTTTATATGTGTGTGTGTGTGTGTACGCGTTATATCGTATCGTATTGTATTATATTACTATTTTATAACAAGTCTTTTTACCTCTCCTTTAAAGCAAACACGGTATATTCGTTAGCACGCCTTTTATTAATCTTACGGTGCGATTGTAATTTCAGTGCTCTTTGCCGTCAGTTGGCTGGAGTTTGCTAGAAATAGAGAGAGACAGAGAGAGAGAGAGAAAGAGAGAGAGATACACTCAGTGCTTTTGAACACCGAGGGGGAGTTAATCATCCAGAAAGTGTCGCGTGTCAGAGGGTTACCCTGTCTTCTCCTTCTTCTCCTCCTTCATCTCCTTCTCTATCTCCTCCTCATCCTTCTCATCCTCGTCCTCCTCCTCCTGCTCTTCCTCCTCCTCCTCTTTCTCCTCCTCCTCCTCCTCCTTCTTCTTCTTCTTCTTCTTCTTCGTCGTCGTCGTCGTTTCCTTCGTTTTCTTATTTTTCTTCTTTAGAAACAGAAAATAGAGAAAGGACAGAATATCGCCAGTAGTATTCCTTTATTCCTCTTTCCTTGGACGCGAATATATCGCGACGTTATCGATAATTTTATTTTTGTTGTAGTTTTTATTTCTTTTTTTTTGTATTTTTTTTTTGTTTTCGTTTGTTTTTAGAAGCGTTCTTGACCATCCAACTTTTGCATTTTCTGATAAGAGATATAAAAAAAGAAATAAATGTTCGAGGATAAGTCACGTCTATCTGTTAGCTACTTTATCTTCTATCGTTCTCTTTCTCTCTCTCTCTCTCTCTCTCTCTCTCTCTCTCTTTTCGCTTTTTCTACTATTTTTTTATCCTTTTCTCTCTCCAGCGTTTCCACTATTTTTATCTCTTTTTTCTCCTTTCTCTCTCTTTTTCTCTCTTCTCTCTGTTTTCACTATTTTCTATCTCTTTCTCTATCTATCTATCTATCTATCTATCTATCTATCTATCTATCTATCTATCTATCTATCTATCTATCTATCCATCCATCCATCCATCCATCCATCCATCTATCTATCTCTCTTTTTGTCGTTTTCTAACAGTTTCCAAAGTTATTCGGTGAGCTCTCGTATTAGAATGCAACGCGCATCGGTCGCGCTTCTCGCTGCCTAGAATTTCAACAGCTGGAAACAGTTTCTCGCGGAACGACATTTTCGAAGGCCGAGTAAATAGTAAATATCGTCGAGGTAGCTTCGTGAGGAAAGAGAGAGAGAGAGAGAGAGAGAGAGGAGATAGAGAGGGATGGGAAGAGAGGAAGGAAGAAGAGATGAAATAACTTACGGCTTCTCTACGTTCCGTACGACAGTCAGGAAGACATTCTCCTGCGAATCTTTGCGAATCGTTTCCATATTTGTTGCAAGTTAGTATAATATATTTTTGCAAAATTAAAAAAAGATAGAGATAGATGGATAGAAAATTTATTAGGAATGATTTATCGTGGTTATACATGTAGTTAAATAGAAATATATCATAGATATCTTATATATGGATATATATATATATATATATATATATATATATATATATGTATATGTATGTATGTATATATAAGTATTGAAAGTTTTGATAACGAGAAAGAAATTTTGCAATATAAAGATCCAATTTTTTAAGGATAATTTATTGCAATTGTAACAAATGTAAAATTTCCATCTGTCAAATGTATTTAAAAGTCTTTGTTCTAATGAAAATTTGAAAAGAACACAGTAGACGCGATTTAACAAGTAAGAATTTAAAGTGGTTTTATATGCGGTTTTTAATGCAAACGAACGAATGAATAATGATCGGATCGTTTTATTAAAGAAATGAAATGAAAGTTTTTATTCGTAGAAAATTTTTTGTGTATATAAAGTAAACGATATTTAATGACACGAAAGGGGATTCGAAATTCATCTTCGTCTTGTAGAAACTAACTCGGCGCAACCCTACGATATGATAGGAGGTTAAAGCTCACGCTACTACTACTACCCTTAAAAGCGGAGACGGATATAGAGGGATATCGTCGATAGTTTACACAGCGATAAAAATAATCCCGTAAAAGGCCCGTAAACTGAGTATACTGTTAGAGTTATGATATTATGCTTTTATAGGGAACGGAGAAGACCGACTGATGTTCTCCATTCTCCTGCTGAGTTATTCGCATAGGACCCGAATTCGCGTTAATAAGAATCGTTCGATCGAATCGTGAAAGTTAGGAAAGAAAAAAATAAAAGAACATGAAAGAAAATTAAAGAGAAAGAGAGAGAAAACAGTGTTAATATCGTCTACTAGGTTGACACGCTTCGTCGCACATCGAGGACACACTCGATTCGAATTCGTTCTGTGATTTTTCCCTTCACGCCATATTGTACGAATGTATATCGGCACTGCGATCTTGTAAATGTTGGGTGTTGGAAATTCGAGGAATCGACACGTTGGAAGATTTCGACAAGAACGAAATTCAAACGCATAACCTTAGGAAAAATGTATTCTTCACGATTCGTTTGTTGATATTATGTTTTTTCTCTTTTTAATTATCAAATCGTTTAATTATCAAAACGTTCTTTTTTTATTACTTCTTTTTGAAATTTATTATCCTAGACATAATGCATTTCTAAGTAATGTTTTGCGTATACGTCGAACGTGTTGCCTATCGTTAGGGGGATATGCTTTCAAAGATTTTGTCGAATAGGTCTCGTTAGATATATCTCTCTTAGTAGAACGATCGATCATTAATATGATCGACGATTTAAAGAGAATCTTCTTTTCTTATCGTTATGAGAAAAATTTTAAGCTGTCGAGCTTAAAATCTCCTACAAAAATTTGATCAATGTGATCCGACGAATGAAATTATCGATCGATTATAGTATATCGAGAATTATTTTAGTCGACGCATATAATCATTTAAAACGTCATTCAAATTAAATTCGAGCGAGTTATTTAGAAAGAAAGAAGAAGAAAGAAAGAAACAAAAGTTATTCGGAACTCTCATGTTATTTTTGATTTGGAAATCAATTTTTTATCGGTACGTTATGAGTACATTATTGTTTTTGATTTTAACGATAATCAAGTAGAGAAGCAAGCGTTCCTGTCAAGAGTTCGCCGGGAGGGTTTGTTGCGATCGGGAGCTTGTACATCCCAGGACACGGTGGCGCACCTTCTCAAACTTACCCCTTCGAAACTCTGCTACTCTGCGGCCAACAGTTTCCCTCAACTTTGACAATCTATACCGCTCGCAGTTCGTGTCTCGACACCTGGCCACATCGGCAGAAAACTTGGCCGACTCTAGATGAGACCCTCTCCTCTATAACGTTACCCATTCCCTATTCCTTCACCCCTCTCTCTCTTCTCTCTCTCTCCTTTCTCATCTCAACCTATATCGGCAAAAATTTTTCCAAGAGATTGAAACGACAAACGACACACACGTCGTACCACGACGTTCTACTTTCTCTTCGTATTTTTCCTTCTTTTTCTTTTTTTCTTTCTTTTTTTTTCTTCTCTCTCTCTTCCTCTCCTCTCTTTTCGCGAATCATTATCACGTCTAAATCGCCGTGGGTGCTGTGTCATTTTGTCTCTCCTCGTTCCGAAACTTTGAATAGTGTTCGTTAACGCTAATAAAAATAAGTCAACGAAACATCGACGCGACGTTTAAGTTGTCGAACGAGCAAAAAGTATAAATTTCTCTGAAATGTATCAAACGAGAAAGTGTAATCGTGTAAATCGTTTAATTACTCGCCGTAATTACTCCCTGTAAATGAGGACCGATGTCCGATTTGTTGATTCATTCGGTATGTACGTGTCGCATTTGTATCTCTATTACTTTCCCAACCTAGCGTAATATAATTTACAAGTTGGGCAAAACGGTTTAATCATCGCAAAAAGTCAAATGGTTTATATATAACGCATCAAGTTATCAATGTTGGAAACATCCTTTCAAGCACACATGTAATTTAACTTGGTTAATAGACATGTTTTCTCTATATATATATATATATTTCTGTTTCTTTTTCTTCTTTATTTTATATATATTTTTTTGTTTTAATTTTAACTTCTAATCACGTCGACGAAAGGGGATGAAGGAAAAGAAGAAGAAGAAATAGAAGAAGAAGAAGAAGAAGAAGAAGAAGAAGAAGAAGAAGAAGAAGAAGAAAGGGAACCTTCGTATTCGATCATTTTATCGATGTCCACTTTTTTCGTTAACTCGGTCGGTAATGCAGGTCGCGTATATACGATCAACGATTGGAAAGAGGGTGAAGGGAGAGACAGAGAGAGAGAGAGAGAGAGAGAAAGATATATATATATATATATATATATATATATATATATAGTGAGATAGAAAGAGAGAAAGAGAGAAGAGAAATAGGGGAACGTTCTGAAATCATACTAGATATCGTCGTCCAATCGTATTCTCCACGCTCTCTTATCCTATTCCAGTTCTGTCCCACCCTAACTTAACCCATAGCCCGTTTCTATCTGGCATTCATCGAGCGCGCGTAATGCGCTCAACTACCCCACCCAACCAACCCACTACGATGCTTTTCTAGCAACCTTTATATATATATATATGCATGCATACATACATATATACATATATGTATGTTATACACATATACACGTTGAAACACGAATGCAATTTTATTAAAGGTACGGTACTGTCGAATCTATGTTGAAAATTTATTCGGCAAAATTGTATAGGTCCTTCTATGTAGAAAGATAACGCCGATTGAAAAACATCCACGATTTTTCCAACTCTGAGTTTTCTCATTGATTGAAATATCACGGGAAATAGAATTTATCGGATAGAAGAAATGATTTCTTTTCGAATGAGATCAAGAAAAGAATAAGTTGGATGATAATCTGTAAAGCAACGATGTTTTACGACGATGTTACCTGAGATTTCACGCGAGTCTCGGTATCTCGTAAAATTCTCCAACGAAAAGTGCAACTGTTAGAGAGGGAGTGGAAGAAGAGCTTAGGGTATAAGTAGAAGTGCTCCCTCGAGAGGGCCTCGTTCGAGTAGCAGAGAGAAAAGAGAGAGAGAGAGAGAGAGAAAAGCCAAGAGGCAAAGTAAAGAGGTTGCGTGCGTGTCGGAGAGAGAGTAAGAGAGAGAGAGAGAGAGAGAGAGAGAGAGAGAGAGAAAGAGAGAGAGAGAGAACGGATCTCTCTTGCGATCGTGTTTGTGCGAAGCAATTAATTTGCAATTAGCGTTGAATTCGTTAATCTCGCATATTTCATTGTCCTGAAGGATACGCCACGCGTACTAGAAAGACAAGAGAGAGAGAGAGAGAGAGAGAGAGAGAGAGAGAGAGAGAGAGAGAGAGAGAGAGAGAGTAAAGGAGACTGGAAGACACGGTGAACGTGAAACGAGAATCTCGAAACACTCTAGAGACTACTATAATTAAATACTTGAATAAAATTAAATAAAAAGGAAGAGAAATAATTATAAGAATCTTCTTTATCTTCTTCTTTTTTCATCTCTTTCTTTTTGTATATTTTCTTAATCTTTTATTATTATTTGCAATATGTAAATCAATACTTTCTTTTCTCTCTCTCTCTCTCTCTCTCTCTCATGTAATGAGATTAGAAACTTCATATCGAAGGGGAATTTTAAGGGTGAGGGGAGGGGTAAGTTACAAACGTTTATCTCTCACGAAGTCGAAGTAATGTTTATTGAATTCAAACGGACGATAACTTGATTCCGATCAGGATCATGGCGAAGATCGCCATCTACGAATGAGAATCGTGTCTAGTCGAATATCTCGATGAATACGCGCTTGCATGTACTATGTACATATATACATACATAAATACATACATATGTATGTACATATGTATGTAAGCACGCATATCCACTCGAGTTTATTTGGTAGGTTGCCAGTATTTGGCTCCACGTCGGTGACCGTACCGCCATTTTCGGACAATCACCGAGGAATATATAGGAAAAAGAAGAGCAGAAAGAGGGGGTGTTCTCTTCTCCTTTTCTCCCACTCTCATCCCCCTTACTTTTTGTCCTTTTCCTTCTATCCAACTTACGAAACTTTTTCCTTCGTTTTCCTTGCGTAGGACCCGTTTCCACGTATTATTCGCTCATTTCGTTCTCCGTACACGTCGAATTCGCTCGAGCCATTCCGAGCATGTGTGTTTCTTCTCTCTCTCTCTCTCTCTCTCTCTCTCTCTCTCTCTCTCTCTCTTTCGTTTTCCTTCGATCGAGCATGAAAGGCGAAATAGGGGAGACGAAAAGCTCGCGTTGCAACCTGGCATGATTCTACGCATCCCTGAGGAATATGGTGTAAGAAGACGAAGGATGAGAGGAAAAATCCTTTCGTATCTTCTCTATCTGTCTGTCTCTTTCTTTTTCTTTTTGTTACTAGTGCAACCACTATTTGGCTATCTTTTTTCTTCGTCTAGTCTTCTTTACGATATATCGTGGCCGTATGTATGTACGTATGTACGTACATATATGTATGTATGTGTCTATGTATGTAAATTTGTATCTATATATCTAGGCGAGAATATACTTTTTCTAGATGTAACAAGGAGAAAAGATAGCTAGCTGACTAACCCACACATCTTCCGTTGATTCTTTTCATATCATTTTCCTTGGGATAATATTTCCTAATAAGTTCAGCTTTCTCTGTCTTTCTTTTTTCCTCTGTTTCTCCCTCATACTATCTCTATCTCTTTTTATACCTTTTTACCTCCTTCATGGCAATACAAGTATTTCAAATATCTAAACACATGTATTTGTACGTTCAAAGATTTTTAATCTAGATTAAGCAAAAAGAAAAATAAGGAAAGAAGAGGAGAAGAAGGTATCTCTTACACGTATAAGAACGTGATAAAATCATTCTCATAAAATTTTTCTCTGGTGTACCGAGATTACAAGAGAAAAATATATGTAGGTATGTCGATCGTTTCGGTAGCTCGAAATGAAGATGTGGAGAAGAAAAAAAAGAAGGAAAAGGTCAGAAGAGAAAGAAAAAATAAAGAGAAGAGAAGAGAGAAGAAGAGAAAAGAAGAGAAAAGAGAATGTCGTCTAAAACTCTCCGGGGAAATATTTATTTGCAGCTTTCGTAACGGACGAGATAATCTTGTTTTATCGTAAATGGAGACTGTCTGCGTGTGGGCGTGATATGCGTGTATATATCTACGTATGTATATATATATATACATGTATATATATGTATATATTTATATATGTATATAAATATATATATATATATATATATATATATATATATATATATCCGTGTATTCGTGCGTGCGTAGTAAAAAGGGCTGCTTATACTCGTCTTTCTTACATATATACATATATATATATATTATATTATATATAAAAAATATATAGTATATGAGAAGGAGAGGACGAGTAGAAATACATTTGCCGTGCTCGTATCCCAAGCATCATATCCTTAGGAGTCGCGAGAAGAAAGAGCCAGCAGCAGCCACACGAAGAGAAGTTATGAGACGACGGCCATCTTTAGGTGTGTCCTTCCGTCCTTTTTCGCTTCCTTCCTTCCTTCCTTCCGTCAGTACGTCCGTTCTTTTCATACTGTCATCTTAGAGGTAGCCCCAGGGCTTCAACAGGAAAACGAGGTCGTACCTTCGAGTCCTTCTGCCATAACGTTCCACCGTCCTCCTCGAGAGCCATACATCATCATCGTATGAGAAAGATAGATAGAGATAGAGATAAAGAGAGAGAGAGAGAGAGAAAAAGTGGAAGAGAAAAATGCTGGACGACTCACCTAAGTGCCTTGAATCGAGCACTATCCATCTCTTTCTGTCCCCTTCTCTCTCTGTCTATCTTCCTTTCTCTCTCTTTATTTTCCTCTCTCTCTCTCTTTCTCTCTTTATCGAGTTCAGTTGGTCGAGAAAACTAACAGGTTCTACACTTTTGTCAGACGACTAGCTACCATTTTACATTACTTTTTCTTCAACAATACTTTCGAGATCATTGGTGATGCTTTTTTGACAATATTTTCCTCTCCCTCTTTCTTCCTCGTTTTCTTTCTATTGCGTTAAAATGGATAACGAAAGGACGGGATATTAAAGAATGAAAGACAGAGACAAAAAGAGAGAGAGAGAGAGAGACAGCCAAAGATAGAGAGAAAGAAAGAGAGAGAGAGAGATGTAAGGGATGAAAAGGACAGAGTAGTAGGGGTTTTAGAGAAACTAGGGGTAGGGGTACTGAGTGGTGGGGGAAATAGTGGGAAATTAGACAGTGCGTCGAGCACGTCGCACATTGCCGTATAGAGAGTTGAGAGCAAGTGAGTAAGAGAATGAGCGAGCGGTCGGTCGGTCGGTCGGTCGGTCGGTCGGTTGGTCGGTCGGTCGGTCCTCACTAATTATACGGGCTAGCATAATTCGATTACCGTAATCTCATCGCGGCTCGGTAATTGAACGACTAATTAGATTAATTTAAAATTTCGGTAACTCGCCACCGCGCGAGAGCTCCAATTAGTAGATTGCACCGACGCAGGTGCGATTCCGAGGTTCAGCCGTTGAAAAGCAACGAATATGGTTGTAGTACGTATTGTCAAGGAATCGTATTGGTTTGTTGCGAAGATAGTTACTGAAACGTAAGATAATCATAAGCGATTAAATATCATGAGATACGTCTGTGTATACGTATAGGTATCTACGTATGTGATCTAATTAAGGAACTTAATGATAATATACATTGTTAACCACGTATATATATATATGTATATATATGTATGTATGTATGTATTATTCGTTGAGAGTGACATTAATCGGATATTAATACGAAACGATTTCGATAGTCGGGTTTATCTATGATCGAATAGAAATCTTCATGTACCATGAAATATTCTCTGACATGGCTTAATTAATGTTTCATCGATGTAGATTAATATATCGTATATTACAAATTTTCATTATTAATCGAATACGTCGTTACTTTGATGGTTGTAATTACGTTGTTTAAACGTTGTTATTATTATTCGTTCTGTTCGTCCTCGATTATATTCGTCCTCGAGTTCGTTTGTCTGTTTTTCTTTTTTTTCTTTTTTGTTTATCAGATCAATGACTCATTTGAAAGTAGATCGATCCAGATAACCTTCGCTCGTTACCATTACATCTGTTCCAACGTAGACGTATTATTTTCTTTCAGAAATAAATATCAGCTAACAGCTCTCGTTGAATTATACGATTGTATAATTAAAAGATTAGAAATATTAATAAGTATCTATACATCTACGTAATATCTAATAATTATTTTTCTAATTACGTTTCTAATACTTCTAATATTCATAGAATTAAGTTAAGCACATATATATATATATATATATATATATATATATATATATATATATAAGCAAGTATACATAATTCTTATTCGTACATAGAAAAATTTCTATAGGGATTGTTTCTTTATTTCTCTTATTCAATCGATATGAAGAGAAAATACTATCACGCGTAATACCATTAAGACTAACGAAGAAACGAATTAGAAAGAGAGACTAAGAGAGGTGTTGCGGTATATCGCTTTTGAAAGAAGAGATAGGAGAAAGAAAAAGAAAAAGAAAAAGAAAAAGAAAAAGAAGAAGAAGAAGAGAAAGAAAAAAAGGGGGAAGAGAAAGAAGAGGAATAAGAGGGGTTGAAATGTGGACGGTAAAAAAAAGGGGGCGCGGGAAAATTGAATTCTAGCGGTATGCCTGGAGGAAAAGTGCGGACGTAAGGAGGACGTGAAAGTACCACGCAAGTAATTGACGCTCTGATTAAAATTCCATGGAGAGAACCTGGTCTTCCGCCATAACGCACGCGTTGCTAGAAAAGCCGACCATGGCTTGTTCTGCTCGTCCTCTTTCCTTTCTCGAATACGATTACGCGAAAACCTGGATTCTGCTTCTCTCTTTTCCTTTCTCTCTTTCTCTTTACTGTATGTATGTGCGTCTCTCTGTTTCTCTGTTTGTCTGTCTCTGTTATTTTTCACACGAGAAGCTCTTCGTTATCCTTACTAGCGTATTGTTCTTCGTGGCCGACCATTGTTATCTCCGTGGATTTACGTGCCATCGGAATAACTTTCTGCATAGAGATGTTAAGTACTAGGTACCTATCCCTCTGATCTTCGAGCGTATTCATTGCTTATTACTGTGAAAGGAAAGATGGAACGAAGAAAGAAAGAAAACATAAAAAAGAAAGAAAAAATAAAAAGGATAGAAAAAATAAAAAAATTGAAAGAAGATGAAATATATCATGAACCAAATGTTAATTAGGTCGGGTGGGGTAGAATGGGATGGGATTGGAGGGTGGTTTGAATTATTGATCATTACATAATCATTGTTTATGTTCTTTTTCATTTGGAATGATAATAACCATTTGTATGTCCTTCCATTTGTCGAGTTTATTGATCATAACATTTTCATTAGAATTTCATTTCAATTTTGAGATAATAAGAATGATTTACGCGCGTGTGTGCGTGCGTGTGGCTTGTAATATTCGTAATAATTCGTTTAATTATTTATTTTAGGATATATTTGTTGATTGAAATTAAATGATTAAAAAATAGAGGACATTGTAAGGTGGTATTTAATATTTGATATTACGTATAGATAAAAACGTCGGAATAAGATAAAGTTATTATTAATTTTCTTTGAATTTCTCTTAGTCTCTCTCTCCCTCTCTCCTTCTTCTTCTTCTTCTCTCTCTTGTCTTCTCTCTTACTAAGACTCGTATATATTCGTGGATTGATTTCCATGGAATATCAGCTTATCTAAATCCACTATCTCTAGTATCCTTCTCTTACACCTATTGCAAGGAATCTCACTGTAAATTTGCAACGAGGAAACACGAAACGTTTCTAGGGATACAATCGGTGAATTTCCGAATAATCTGTTAGGAAACCACCGACTCGTGTTCGAGAGTGTACACGTTAAATCGAGCTAAATGATTTGGAACCGCAGACAAGAGAGAGAGAGAGAGAGAGAGAGAGAGAGAGAGAGAGAGAGAGAGAGAGAGAGAGAGAGAGAGACAGACAGACAGACAGAGAAAGAGAGAAATAGAGAAATAGATAAAGAGAAAGAGAGAAATAGAAAATGTTGGATAAACCAATGTAGTAAATGATATTTATTATATCCTACTTTTTCTTTCCAACGAGATGCATTTCCTTACGAGATATATGACTTTTAACGATGATATCTCGCTTTCTCTCTTTGTCTTTCTTTCTTTCTTTTTTTTTTCTTTTCCTTTCTCTCTTCTTTTTCTCGACACTTCATACAGCAACGGCAGCAAGTATGACGATAACCCCGGTGTATATGCATAGGTAACAAGTGCATTATACGACATAAAATCCGGGATGCATAATGCATCCAGTGTATCTGTGCCATCTACCTCAACGAGCTCTACACTTATTCGTACGTGTTCACACATACCTACCTATACATCTTTCAGAGAGTTATGCTATGAAGAGAGAATATACTCTTACTTATCTTCGTCGACAGAAACCTGAGCGAGTGGGTGAGTGAGTGAGTGAATGAGTAAGCGAATGAACGTATACACACACACACACACATATGCATACGTTTAACGTATATAGTTCGCATCGTCGTGGCATCCTCCTTAGCTTGCAGTAATGCATAGTCGTGCTTTCGTTGGGAATCTTGCTTCAACGTATTCCCGGAAAGGTGTCATGCATCTCTCAACATTCTTTTCCATCTTGTACATATACACACACACTCTTTCTTTCTCTCTCTCTCTCTTTCTCTCTCTTTCACCTCTTTTTCTACGTAGGAACGAATTACGTGGCTTTTCTCAGCCATACGACATCTACGTGTAAACTGCTACGCGAAAAAATGTCTATTGCCTTGGAGAGAGCAGCGTCGTATGGAACGATTTATGGCGGTGTCATAACTACCCATATATTTTTCTCTCGATCTCGATCTCTTTCTTTTTCTCACTCTTCCTCTTTCTCTCTCTCTCTCTCTCTCTCTCTCTCTCTTCCCTTGTCCTTCTTTTTTTTCTCTTTTTCGCTATGTGTTTTCTTATCTTTTGTCGTTTTAAAAAGAAACGCGAAAACTGCGAACGAAATTTCAATCGTAAATCCGTGCGAAGACGTAAGAAACATTTCGCCTCGTGTTATTTTAACAGAAAAGAAAAAAAAAAAGAAGGAAAAAGAAATTGTCGAGCTTCGAAACGTCCAGCTTGCTGTCTTTCTTTCTCTCTCTTTTCTTTTTTTTCGTTTCCTCCTTCACTCTTTTCTCATCTCTCTTGGTTTTTGCCATTTCCTTTTTCCCTTTTTCCTCTGTTTTTTCTCTCTTTTTTTTTTCCTTTTTTCTTTCTTCTTTTCTTTTTTTTCCGTCTCTCTCTCTCTCTCTCTTTCTTTTTTTTTTTTAATGGAAGAATTATGATGGCCACCAGGCGCGAATTCTCTCTCCCATTGTCATACACGAAAATCCGTATTGTCGGCACGTTAGCTCCGCTGCGTTTTTCGTCGGGACATTATATTCTCTGTACGAAAGAAAAACAGAGGGAAAGAGAGAGAGAGAGAGAGAGAGAGAGAGAAAGAGAGAGAAAGAGAGTGAGAGAGAATGGATCGACCAAAGAATAGGTTCTGATTCTGTTCCCGCTGAAAACGGAGGTGCTGACGATGCTATTTGTCGAACCCTTCTAACTACATATATCTATCTGCCGTCATGAACGCCTACGTTTATATTCTCTGATGGATTTTTCGAGTGTGAATATCACGTTAATCACATCATCGTACGAGAGGGAAAAGAAAGGAAGGAAGGAAGAAAAAAAAAGAAAGAAAGAAAGAAAGAAAGAAAGAAAGAAAAGAACAAATACCTAAAAGTGGTATTGAAGAGGATAAACGAACGAGAAAGAAATATAACGTTATTTATTTATCATTATCTTATTAGCAATATATATTTGACACAATTGTTGAACTATTTGGATTACCATTAATTAGAGGGAATTACACGTTATATATTTTATTATCAATATCAATATTTGAACTATAATCATAAAGAGCTATTTTGTATGTTAAGTAATAATTATATGCTAATAATTAATATTAGATTTTGTCTGTGTCTGCGTACGTACGTACGTGCCTGCGTATACGTGATGTGTTTCCTATATTTAATTTATCAATGTTATAGGTATAATTAGAAAGGTATTTCATTCGTTGAATAGCTAATTAACAATTACGTATTATCTAGTGTATTTTGCTTTTCCGTACACAATGATCGTACAATAAATAGAAATACTTTTCAATAAGATAAGAAAACAAAATTTATAAGCTTTGATAAAGGACGATCGGTTTGAACCAACCGATCGACCGACCGACGTCACGTTCTTCCACAGTTGATTCTAACCCCGAGCGCTGATGTCCCCACACAATTCTTGATTTCATATCGTTCAGACAAGAATTGCGTTTGGACAATCATAGCCTGGGACATTCGATCAGCTTGCTATCCCTTCCCGAGGCGTCGTAGGAAGACTTTTGTTCGATTTCTTTTTCTTCATCTTTGCTGTCCGATTCATCTTGAAAATTCTATAAAGGTAAAAAAACTTGTTAATCATTTTTTTCTCCCTTTTTCTTTCTCTCTCTCTCTCTCTCTCTCTCTTTCTCTCGCAATTTGATATTAAACGTTTCTTTCTTTTGCATTCGTTAATTAAAAATAATAGAACAAACGCGTAGATTTCTTCCGTTTTCTTTTTTCGTTCGAGATACATAATCATTATTATTTGTAATATTATAAAAACGATAAAGGAAGTCTAGGTGCGTGAAGGATTCTGTATCTCGATATAGATATCTAGACATTCGTTATATGTATTTATATGTAAACATGCGAGTGCGTCAACGGACATGTGTTGAGACTATTCGAGCGGTTGACTTAGAAAATGATATTAGCTCGTCTTGTTCCATCTCTTGGTCAATCAATCGCTATTCAGAGCAAATTAAGGAAGGAGTGAAGAGGTCGTAGAAAAGAACGTAGATATATCTTGTAGTTTATTTCGAGTCCCTTCTCTCTTCCTTTCTTCAAGACGAGACATCAAGCTCTATTATGTTACGAATTAGGCGTGACTGAAGTAATCGATTTCTCGAAACTCTTTTCTTCTCTTTTCTGTTTCTACTTCCTTCTCTTCATCTTCTTCATCTTCGTCTTCATCTTCCTTTTTCTTCTTCTCCTTCCTCTTCTCCTTTTTATTCTTTGATCTCGCTCGATGGCAATCGTCTTTCGAAGGGCGTCAATTATTATATTTTTCTTTTCCTCCTTTTATCCTTTTTCTTTTTACTTTAATCCTAACTCTATATATTATTTTTCTTTTCTATCATTCTTTACTGAGTGGATATATTATGGATCGTATATAATTAACAGAAGCTAACCGTAGGAAAGAATTTCAATAATAAAAGCATCCAGCGAATAAGCAATCAAGCCGAATTGTATGTGCTTGGAACTGGGCGAGTGGATTAATACGCAAAAATATACGTGTGGCCAGAGAGAAAGAGAGAGAGAGAAAGGGAGAGAGAGAGAGAGAGAGAGAGAGAGAGAGAGAGAGAGAGTAACGAAGCGGTGGCCAGGCTTTTGGTAATTTAAAGCAATTTCGAGCGATTGAAGGTATGAGAGGAAGGAGCATGTAGCTTGTAACGAATCGCAACATTCACCCGTAGTTCCGTAAACGTTCGTATTATTCTTTTTATTTTTTTATTAGCTATACATATTGTTCTCTCTTTCGTATTTTTTTTCCAATTTTGGTTATATTTCCTTTACTTTTTTCTTCGCTTCTTTTCTTTTATTTTTTTTTTCGATTCAACGATCATGAATAGGTCTCCAAGGTATAAAGGGAGAAAGAGAGAGAGAGAGAGAGAGAGAGAGAGAGAGAGAGAGAGAGACAGAGAGGGGACAATTTCTTCTCTCTTTGCGTTTGAAATAGAGAAGGACGAAAAGAAATTGCAGAAAAAGAAGTTTCGTAGAGCATCGAAAGGTTAGGTAGTGGATGGTCGAGAGGATTTGAAAAGAGGGAAGAACGGTGGGAAGGAGAAAGTAAGAGAAGGAGGAGATGGAGAAAGAGAAGGAGGAGGGAAAGGAGAAGGAGGAAGAGGAGGAGGAGGAGGAGTCAGTCGCGGCATTGATCGGGCATACCGCCACCAAAAGACTCTTACTCCGGGCTCTTCACCATCCAATAGGCCGTCTCGAGTTTTCGGGGGCATGACGACGACGACGACGACGACGACGACGACGACGACGACGACGACGACGACGACGACGACGACAACGACGATGATGAGGATAAGAGTAAAAGAGAAAAAGATAAAGATATAGAGATCGTAATCGATCGTATAGACGGAGAAAGAGAGAAATAAAAAGATAAGAGATAGAACGGATAGACGGATAGACAGATAGAAAGAAAGAAATAGTCAAAGACAGACAGATAAAGACAGAGACAAAGATAGAGAGAAACAAATAGACTATAGTGGTTGGTAAAGAGAAAGACGTGTGTGTGTATGTGTGTGTGTGTGTGTGTGTGTTGTGTATAGAGCAAGAGAAAGTAGAAACAGACAGAATAGGACCAGACAAGTAGGATCAGACAAAGTCGAGACAGAGAGGAATAGGGTCAGACAAAATAGAGGAAGATAGAAATAGGGTCAGACGGAGTAGGATCAGACAAAGAAGAGATATAGAAAGATTGGGCCGGGGACATGTAGAAACGTTACAAAGTAGAGATAAATGGACATAAGCAGATCAAAAGGAAGAACATAATAATTTTCCTTTTCTTCTTCTTCTTCTTCCTTTTTTGCTTTTACTTTTTTCTTTTCTTTTCTTTTCTTTTTCTTCTTTTCCACCCTTCCCCATGTAATATCGTATAGATATTTTTGTTTGTTTCATTTCTTTTTTCTTGTCTTTCTTCTTTTTACGCACGTACAAACGTATATGGACATTTATATATATATATATATATATATATATATATATATATATATATAAGAGGATTTTCGATGATATAAGCGATACACAATCATGGCATTTCCGTTTTACGAGGTAAGGGAAAGAAGAAAGATCGAACGAGGTTCGGCGGGGTAAATTCTTTGGACCGGTATTCTTTTTTCTCTTAAATCGATAAAAGACGGTCGATTTTCTCGATCCATCGAGCACATGCCATCCCGTTTTTCTCTCACAGGGCGGAAGTACCGTTGTTCCGAGTTCCGCTCGGATTCGTTCTTGAACGCTACCTAAGGTAGAGGTGAGAAGAACGAGAAGGATAAGAAAGATGACGCGGAAAGGAGAAAGGGCGTCGAAGCGTTCCTTTTCCTCGATTTTCTACCAAAGAAAGAAAAGACACGGAGAGAGAGAGAGAGAGAGAGAGAGAGAGAGAGAGAGAGAGAGAGGGGAGAAAGAAAAAAGAAGAAAAAAAAAGAGAGAAATAGAGAAGGAGAGACAGAGAGAGGGAGACTTGCTCTCGAATAAGAAACCGGAAGTGAGAAGAACGATTGCGGTGACTTTGAAGAGGAAAAGTACAATGTCTGATCTGTCGAGAATGGATACTCGAGCGAAGAAAATTACGGACGGAGGAAGACGCAGACGAAGACGAAAAATGAACGAACGAACGAACGAACGAACGATAGATAGATAGATAGATAGACAGAGACAGAAAGGGAGAAAGAGCCAAAGACAGAAAGAGAGAGAAAGAGAGAGAATCCCGTTTGTGGCTTGGTATCGAGAGAATACGGTGCTGGGGGCTGTAGAAAGAGAAGAGACGAGGGAATTGAAGCGTGCCTTGCTTCTCTTCCACGTCCGAGGCTGCCGCGAGGAAGAGGAAATACTTTATAATTGAAAAGCTTCGTTTAAATGGAAACGTTTCTCTCTTTACGCCTCGGCTGCGCATAAAAGTGAGTGCCATCTGCGGATGGACGGTTGGACGAACGGAAGGGGATGAACGGGGAGTAGGGGTGGTAGTAGGAGTGGGAGTGAGAGGTGGAGGGCGGGGATTTGGCTGAAGAATAAACGAATTTATTACGGGCAAGTCCCTTTAACTAAAAGCACCCACGCATACATACACACACATATATATATATATGTTATGTATATACATTCATTATAATATATCTATGTATTGTATATGTATATATAATAGCTTTTATCATTCCTCGAGTCATAGTTACATAAACGTAGATGTATGTTACGGACAGTTTTCATCTGATTATCATCATCATCATCGTTATCATTATCATTATTATTATTATTATTATTATTATTATTATTATTATTATTATTATTATTATTATTATTATTATTATTATGGCTGTTATCGTTGTTGTTGTTATTGTTATTATTGTGCAAATGATTTAGATTAATCTTCGGAAATTATTTCTCATGGAATAATATCGTTCAACATTTGTAGGATGTTAACGTCACATCGTCCGAGTGTTCGTAAAAAAAAATTCTATGTTAACGAGTTCTTCATTTAAGTATAATGTATACACGTATATCCTTGTGTACGGGGGTATATTTGAGAGAGGGAGAAAGAGAGAAAGAGAGAGAGGGAGAGGAAGGGGGATGAGCAATTTAAACTCTCGTATTTGTATCATCATTTTCAAACTCACTCGAGTCATTGCGAACGACTCGATATATCGTTTTATACGCGTTTAAACTAATTTTATATTTTAATTTTATATTCATTGGTATCACTTTTTTTATTTTTTTATTATTTCTTCTTTTATTTTATTCTTCTCTTTCTTTCCTGTTTTTATTCTTTTTTCTATTTTCATTTTTATTTTTATGATCATTTCTTTTTTTTTTCTACAACAAAGGTATAGAAAGAGAAAATTATTATTTTTAATTTTCATATTGTAACGCCGTTAGTTGCGTAGATGGCCTTTCGTAATAGCAATTTTGTCCATTTTTTATATACATAGCAAAAGAAGTCTCTCGTTATATAATCAACTCGTTTTAATATATATTTTAAAAGTTGAAAAATTATTCGGCGGATATTCATGAGCGATATACTACAACTACTACTACTACTCTTTTGTATCATATTTACGTTTCAACCTGTTGCAAGAAAGAGAGAGAGACAGAGAGAGAGACAGAGAGACAAAGAAAGAGAGAGAGAGAGAGTGAGAGAAAGAAAGAGAAAGAGAAAAGACCAAGGAGAAAATCGTCGTTTGAAAATTCGATTGATGAGATCAAGACACAATAGCTGCTTTTGTTTTTATACAAAATTTGGATGTGAATTTTGGAATAGAAAAAAAGAATCTTTTTTTTTCATTCACTTTTGTTCGATCTTTATCTAACATTGTATTACGTTTTAGAATGATATTTATTTCCTCCTCTCTCTCTCTCTCTCTCTCTCTCTCTGTCTCTTTCGTACATAGACTAGATACATAGAAGGTTCCAGCTTTATTGGGAAACAGTTGGTGGGCTTCGAGGGTGGTACACGAAACGAAATATATCGACGGTGGTACGGTGGATACGAGTCTCGCTGGCCCCGATCTGTCACACAAATCACCCTCACCTCGGCTAACACCGTCGCCACGACGCGTCCCTTCGCGCTAGGACACATCGTATAACCTCGGCTTTTACCCCCTTTACCATCCATGCAAATATCGACGTTACCGATATTACATTTCCCTACGTACCGAATATTTATCAGTGATTACCATTAATCAGTTCTGTGTTTATCGAACATCCTCTATGTGGCTTTTCTTCCTCCTGTCATGATTCTCGTTATCGATCATTATTCTAAACGTATAACTCTATCGTAATTATTCGTTTAGATATGAAACTAGATGTTATCTTAAAATGCATTTTATATATATATATATAGCAAACATTTTTGTCAATAAAAATAAGAGTCGATTAATCTGTAAAGATAAATGAATTGATAAATACGTGTAAATACATTCGTGTGTGCATATATATATATATATATATATATATATATATATATATAGATACTCATGTATTTGTATATGTATATATGTAGAAAGAGAGAAAGAGAGAGAGAGAGAGAGAGAGCAGAGGAGAGCAATTATCTGTAATTTCTCATACTGCTCTTTGGTCTCATGGGGAGTGTGAGAGAAAGAGAGAGAGAGAGAAGTAGAGAGGGAGGAAGGGAGAGAGAGAGAGAGGGATAAAGAGAAAGAGAGAAAGAGATATGTAGAGAAATGGTAGGGGTAGTCGATCGATAGGCGCAATGTGTTTACGCCATCCGGTCGTGTCTGATGCACCCGATGTGATTCTCGTTAAACTCGCGTGTCCCTACTGGCAACCCGGCAAATTCTGCACACGAATATGCCCGAATCAGGCGCATTGCATCCGACTCCCTTCCCTCTTGTCCCTTCGTCACGCCCTTCTTCTTTGGTACGTGTCCCTTTCAGCGTTCAGCTTTGTCTATCCATCTTTTTTTCTCTTTTTTTTGCCCATTTGTTTTCGAGAGAAGAAGCAAAAAAAAAAAGACAAAAAAGAGAAAAGAAAGAAAAAGAAAAAGGAATAAAAACATCTATGACAGTTCGATGATTAATACGACGATTAAATTGCATTGTTAATATTTATTATAAATTGCACGATATTTGTATGTAGTTACTTTAATAGCCTGTCCGTTTTGTTTCAATCTTTTGGATGCAATGATATATATATATATATATATATATATATATAAAGTATTAAATAAATAAATAAATTGTAAATATTTGAAAGATTATCATCGATCAAATAGAAATGTGTTTTAGTAGTTTAGTTTGCAAAAGAAAAATAAAGGAAAAAGGAACAAAAAAAAGAGAGAGAGAGAGAAAAAGAAGAAAAATGAAAAATAGGAAAGAAATGGAACTACTAATATCCAAATTAATGTATACGTCGATTTGGATAGAAGCAGCGGAGGGATGACAATTTTGTAGATAAAATTCCAAAGGGTATCGCGACACGTGACAGTGACGTTTATTCGATCTCCCCATCTCCCGAAAGGGGTTTGTGGAAATTGTTGAAAAGTTTCGTTTCGTTGTATGTATGCGTTTCCAATATGTATGTATGTATGTACATATGTAGATATCTATACATATATACATGCATGCATACACACACACATATCTATACGCACGTACGTACATACGTTATGTACGTAGTAGTACTATGTTGAAAGAACCCTACTAGCAAGAGTAGAATTTTTATTCTATATATATATGTGTGTGTGTATATAGTGTGTTCTATATATATATATATATATATATATATATATATATATATATATATATACACAATAGTATATCGAAAGAGAACCGATCGAGTTTAGGAGAAAAACGAGGATAAAAACTAAAAGCACCGGGAGCCATCGATGGGTTCCAAGGATGATTCCCGCATACCATGTGTCTCCGCGTATTTCCCAAGCATTGTCGTTTAACAATGAAACAGTTACGGGACGCGTTAACGGCGTCCATTGTCTAGTTCTCCAGTGACAAGGGCAAAACGTTCGCACACAATGGCATTCCCATATGTCTGAATACGCGTGATACAGAGCGTACCTACGTGGTAAAACGGGAAATACACGCGTTCACGGTCTAACTCTATCTCTAGTTCTCTTTCTATTTCCTTCGATACTCTTTTCTATACAAATCGAACACTAACGATCGTCTTTTATCCCTAAATTACGAAATATCTGATCGTAGAAGAAAGAAACAAAAGAAAAGAAGAAAAAAAGAGAAACAAAATAAAAGGAAAAATAAAGGAAAGGAAAGGAAAGTAAAGACGTACGTTATTTATTTGCATCCATCGGAAACTAGATTGAATTGACCTATCTCTTTATCTTTTGCTTTCTTTATCTCTCTTTCGTTTTATTTCTTTCTCTCTATCTATTTCTATCTTACTTTAACGCGTTAATCCGAAAACGGCGATTAACTTCGACATAAAGCTTCGATTCTGGCAGCTCGATTTTCCAAGCGAACTTTTCGTTTCTTCTTTTCTCGTGGATACCTTCCTAAACCGTGAACTTCCAATGAAACTTCGCATTCGGTATTCCGAATGGAGAAAGAGAAAGGGAGAGAGAAAGAGAGAGAGAGAGAGAGAGAGAGAGCTGACTTCGTATTACCTCGCAAATCGTCCGACCTTAATTCGTCCTAACTACTGAGCTACGAGGACGAAGAGGGAATTCGGTGTTGAGTTTTCCGTTCAGTTTGTTCCACTTTTTGTTTTTCTTTTCTAGAGGAATGGAAAGAAAGAAAAAGAAAGAAAAAGAATGAAAAGGAATAACCTATAGGATTTAGTTCTAACAATGATGTAACGAATTTAATTTTCTTAATAAAAGTAGATATATATATATATATATATATATATATATATACACACACATATATATATACAGTAGGTATTTATATAAGACAAAAAGAAGGATAAAACTTTAAAAATAATTAACATCTTACTACTTCATAACATTTTATTACATCATTTCACGTTCATTTCTTTCTCTCTTCTTCTCTTTGTCTTTTCCATTCTATTCTAATTATATTTCTAATTACAAAGATATTAATAAAATAATGTTATTACAAAAAAAGAGAAAATAGAGAAGAGAATAAAAGCAAGTGAATGCTGTTATCATTCGTATTTATCTATCTAGTAACGATTATAATAGGTTTTAGCTAGTATATAACTCCATTTCTCTCTCTCTCTCTATCTCTCTCTCTCTCTCTTTAGCTTTCGTAAGGTTTGTCACGTGAAATCGATTTGCAAATAAGCTACGAGTTTGAAGGGTCTTTTCGTATATACCTGTCTATGTCATGCAGAGTAGTAGTTCCACGTCATTCGTCTTAGATTTAAGGAGGGCTAGTACACTCTAGCAAAGGAGTGGATACCAACTACTATAATAGCAACACCAACGAGGCAAACAGCCAGTAGTAGCACCCTTCTACCCTCGTTTCTGTCTCTTTCAACCATTGTCTCCACGAGTTCCGTTGTTTCGCCTAAATCACCACTGCCGGTAGTACAGAAAGAGCAAGA